>NC_041340.1:9346960-9484460 GCF_004354835.1 Perca flavescens
AACCCGGTCTCATGGCAGTTCGTGAAAAGGTCACGTTATTTAATCTATTGATACATGTTCACAGGGACATTTTTGTCATTTTTTCGTGGTGGCCAGCACGAAAATGTAAACTAATGTATTTAAATGGGAAGCATATGTCGTGGTCACAGCATGACTACGGTAGCGAGTAGTGTGAAATGCTGAAAATCCGCGTAAGGAGGTTGGTTGGGGTGGTGGATGGGTCAAACAATTCCGGACTTTCAACCCGGAGGCTGGGGATCGCGTCCCGTGTGGTGTTTGGTTTCCCCGTTAACCGTCCCGTTATTGTCCCGGCGTGTGAGGCGTCCTTACCCTGTTATTTTTTTCCTTAACCAACCTCCGCCATCCCGTTATTGTCGGGCGTCCCCGCGGCCGTTTCCCGGCATGTGAGGCGTCCTTTCCCCATTGTTGTTTTCCTAAACCCAACCTCCGCCATCCCGTTATTGTCGTGCATCACCTGCGGCAGTCTCCCAGCATGTGAGGCGTCCTCCCGCAGGGTGTGGCGTTTGCTTTCCCCGTTAATCTCCCTATAAACCATTTCGTGCTGGCCACCACGAAAGAAGCGACAAAAACGTCACCGTGAACACAAATCAATAGATTAAAAATGACGTGAACATTTCACGAACTGCCGTGAGACCTTGCTGTTTATTGTGTTATATTTTTTGTGTGCATGTTACAGGTTTACAAAGTAAAAAAGCCCAAAGTCCACCCAAAAAGGACTAACTATCTCCAACAGAAAACAATGTTCACAAACTGCTCCAAACAGCTCTATTGTAGTCCAGCCTTTACTTCCGTGACAAACATGCGTCATTTTGCGTCACTTTGTAACACACGTTATAATGCTCGCCTAGCTGCTAGCGTGACACGCCCTCATACTCTGCTTCTGACTGGCTAGTAGTCCTTATCTAGGTACTACGCATGTGTGACTCCCAACAAAGATGGAACAGAAGTGAGATGTCTCACTCTGTAGCTAAAACAGAGAGCTCAACACACAGGGTGTTTTTTGAAAATTAAACCATGTAAACCTATTCTGGTACAACCTCCTAAATACAATTAACCGGAAAATTAGCATAATTAAGTATTAAGCTTTTTGTACTCGAGGCAAATATTATACGTTTTACTCCACAACTTTTGTTTGACAACTTAAGTTACTTACTTTGCAGATTAATATTAATAATACAAAATGTAATCAATGATGTCAGATTTTAGATTCAAATACATGTTTATGGCCCCCGGATGGAAATTCACAAGCTACCCTGATAAAGTAGGTCTATTTAAAGTATTTGAAATGAGTTCCAACTTTACCAGCTTCGACATTTTAAGTGATGTACATAATAATGCATCAATAACTACAATCCAATAATAAAGGGCGATTAAACATTATTCTGGGCCACTTTTTGGGCCACAGTAAAAATTTGACTTTCACTAGCTCAGAGTTTTCTACATGTGGTTTGGCCACTTTTACTTAAGTACTGTACAATATCTGACCTCTGGAGCTTTAAATACTCTTTTGCCTGGCATGCTGAAGAGGACAGCACGTATCTGGACATCAGTTGTCTAGGCCACAACACAATAGTTCTATATTTAAACCTGTTTTTATTCAGATCAGGAAATCCTGTACATGGGCTGCTGCTCAAGCCTGCATTTCCCTTCCATGGGAGGATATATTTGTTTCCTGCTGTTAACTGTTTCCGTTTTCACATTTCTATTCTATTCTATTGTGTCAGCACTCAATTAAGTCAATTAAGAATAAAGAAATGGACCAGCAGATGTCGCCTAAAACACTTAGATTACTGGATCAAATGTTCTTAGTACTTCAACTTGAATCATCTCTAACCTATGTATTTTAATTATTAAATAATATCACCACACAGTCTACAATGTCTTTCAAAAAATACATGTGCGTCAACGAATTTCCACAGCATGCAGGCGGATGAAAACTGAATTACCACCATGGGTCCCTTCAGTGCTTAATAATTATGTATTTTACCATATAGTGTTATCGCTAATAGCTATATCTGAAAAAGAAGAAAAGGCTAAAAAGTTCAAGTCATCATCTCAGATTGGGTCGGAGGGTGGTTTCCCAGCCCGTCCATCCCCTACGCAGTTGTATCCACTGTGGCCACAAATCCTCCCTTCCAAAACGACTTTCGGATGTTGTGCGCTCCTCCCGGGTTTGAGTTTGGTTAAAAAAAGACACTCAACCATGATATTAACATAGGTTCTAATGGGGAAGTCTCGCGTTCACTGGCTACGCTTCCCTTTTCTAAGACTGACCAGCAGCTTTCGAAGGTTCCCTCTTTCAAAAAGGAGTTTGATAATTGCGAGCGTGTGTGTTGTCCATTTGTTGTTGGTGGTTTCACATTTTGGATACTCGCAGCACCAACGGGAACGAGGGATTGACAAAGACAACAAGTACCGAAACGCCCGTGGATTGTATAATTTGGATATTAGTGATGCGCTGCCAGACTCAGTGGATTTGCAGACCGGTGCGAGCTTTGTGGTCCCGACACGGTACAACGTGGTGTATATAACGCTAAAGTCTAAGCGCCTGAAACCAGCACATATTCGGGGTACAATCAGACCAAAACTGAGAAGAAAAGTAAGAAGGAACAATGAGGCTAATTCCGCTTTTATGCAGTACAAACTTGGAACTTTGGAGCGAGACGCGGTCCAAATTAAGCGTAAATTTCCTTCCTTAGGAGAACCCAGGGATGTTTATTATAAATCTTTAGCTATAACCCATACATCTCCTACGGATACACAGATAGACTCTCACATAAGTTCTATCCGAATTTACAGTCAGAGGGCACCGCCATGGCTCAGCCCACAGGACGTGGAAGCCATGCGCTTTCTTGCAGATGCCAACGTTTTGCGCATCAAAGAAGTTTCTCGCGGAGACTCTCCGACACTTCTGATATTTGAGGGCGAGACAAGCGTCCCAATGAAAAACCCAAAACACACACAACGAAGCAATGTATGTGGAGGGCAGTGTGGAGTAATCAACAGCCCCGTGGACACCACTGAGGTCTTTGCTTTCCATCTGGACAGGGTGCTGGGGCTCAATAGGACATTGCCAGCTGTGAGCAGAAGGTTTAGCTTTTTACACGGTATGTCAACAGACACGATACAACTTAATATGGAGTACTTTTAAAACCAAGTTAAGTTATAACCGTAGGCTACTGAGTTTGTTTCATTGCAGACAGTGGATGGTGTTGATTAGAGAGAGAGAGAGAGAGAGAGAGAGAGAGAGAGAGAGAGAGAGAGAGAGAGGTGGGGGTACGAACTTTTAAATTAAACTTCAAAATCAACTAAATGACATTTTCTAACTTGATTGGTTGTTGGTTTCCTCACTCAGAGTTGAACTCATTTCTATGTAGGCTACTCAGGTTCCAAATTGCAGACTCCATCATCAACATCACAGCACTGTAATCAGTTCTATGGAGAAACAGACTGCAAATATGTATACTACTACCCTGATGAACTGAATCTATGCAGCTTTGTCATCGCTTTAGGGGTTTATGGAGCTAAAGTCATTACAATACAGACTAATCATACAGTACAAACCTTTTGAATATGTTGTTTTAACCCTCGAGTTACTGAATGTCATGGAGGAGTTAAATGAAGGATCCATTAAATTGGCCGCTCTGACGTTGTGGCTTAGTGGTGGGAGAGATGGGTGCTGAGGATCCAGCAGCCAGGTGCTTTTAATCAAAACCAGTCCTGACATTTTCAATACCAACATTGACAATATCAACATATTTCCATGGCAGAAAATACTACAGCAATACGACAGATTGTAGAGCCATGGAACTAAGGGGAATCCTCATTTGTGACCTGTTCAGTGCCATGGGGTAAAAGGACCCCCACACATCAAATGTCAGTGACATTAGAAAAGTTGTCTTGAGACCAGCTTAAAGTACACAAGCTATGCTGTGTTGTATGTCTAAATAGCGTAATAATATGTATTGATGATTGACAGGAGAGTCAACACATTTAAAGGTCCCATGGCATGAAAATTTCACTTTATGAGGTTTTTTAACATTAATATGAGTTCCCCAAGCCTGTCTATGGTCTCCCAGTGGCTAGAAATGGGGATAGATGTAAACTGAGCCCTGGGTATCCTGCTCTGCCTTTGAGAAAAGGAAAGCTCAGATGAGCCGTTTTGGAATCTGCTTGTTATGACCTCCCCTTTCTCTGCTTTGCCCGCCCAGAGAATTTGGCCGACCCATGAGAGAGAGACATCATGGCTTTCAAACGAGAAAAGTGGCAGTTGGTCAAGGCCACACCCCCACCCTCAACCTTGCCCCTCCCACTCTCCTCCTCAATAGCTACGGACACAGAAATGGCACATCCTAAGGAAAGCTCATTGTGGGACTGGCTCTAGTGGCTGTAGTTCTGCACCAAAGCTGAATTTCGGGAAAGGGACTTCAGATACAGTATTAGGGGACCACTAAGGTCTATATAAAAGCATCCAAAGAGCAACATGTCATGGGAACTTTAAATGTATACATGCAATGATACATTTAATTCAGCAGTTTGATCAAACATTGATTTAAAGGGCGTGCTTGCAAAAGAATATAAAATATTTGTAAATGTTCTGAACACCATACATGGTAGTGCTGTTTTGTGCTGCTCACTTACCAAAGGTAAAAGTTATAGGTGTGTATGTTTTAACCACTGATGTGGTGCATGCATTGCTCAGTAAGCTTTTCCTGGACAAGATTAGGTTAAAAAACTGAACATTTGCTGAAACCTGATCATATAATCCTTTTACCTCCCTCTTTAGATGGCCAGCCCTGTCCAGTGGTGTCATGGGATGCATCTCTCTACCCAGAAGGCCTTGCTGAAGGCCGGTCGACCGTGAGGTTAACATGGGGGGAGTACCAGGACTCCCTGAAACAGAAGTGTTGGCATAAAAACATCAGCCCAAAGCCTGACTCCGGCTGCTTCACAGTTCATTACTATGAGTGGAGTAAACTGGCTCTGTTTGACTTCTTGTTACAGGTAACACAAGCCGTTTGATTAATGAAAACATATTGTGAAATTGAAAGACAGATAAACTTTTCTCTAAATGTGCAAAAAACATGTCTGCAACTGTTCTGTCCCTTTGGTTAGGGTTTATTGAATTCAAAAAATGTGTCATAAATGATTTTTGCAAACATTGTTTTTGTCTGACATCAGCAATTTGCTCCAACAGCTGTTATTGCTGAAGAAATAGGTTAAATATCCTCAGGGGTGTTGTCCTTTGGCTAAGTAGATGTCTTGTTTCCTGTGTGTAGAAGGACTGTATCTCTGATCAGATTTTAGCAATAAAGGCATCTCCTGAGAATTCTCAAAAATTCATCCCATGATCATGAAGGGGCAAACATAACATTTCTTTTGTTTCTTTCTTTATGTCGGATCCCCATTAGCTGCTAACAATGTAGCAGCTACTCGTCCTGGGGTCTGCATAAAACAATCACAACATATACATAAGAATACCATACATACAATCTTACATACATTTAAAACAAGACATATAAAAGAATATCATTGTGCACGTTTCGTAAATTAGTGTAAAATACAATGACATCACATTCCGACAATAACAGCCCATCATAGTTAGATTAACTAATTATTAATTTTTTAAGTGTTTTCTAAGTAGTCTTTACAAACTCTTACACAAACTTACTCAGTGCCTTCACTACAATAGTTGGCAAGCTATTCCACATTGTGATGGCTCTAAACATTACAGACCTGCACACAGCATCAGTCCGGGGTTTTTGCTTGACTAGATAACACCTAGCAGCCTGATGTGTACTATAACTGTGTTGGTCTCTCACATAATTTATCTTGGAGTACAGACAAATTGGCTGTTTACTAAAACAGATATTCCTAAAAAATATTCATAAGGTTGCATGCCAACCTCTTGTCTACTCTGAGTCATGAGAGACTGGTATGCACCCTCTCTGTACTCAGCTTTGCACCTGATGGACAGGCCAGTGCAAGTTTTGCTGCTTTAATTTGAGCTATTTGGGGCTTAGACAGATCTTTTTTTGCTGCACTCGTACAGACTGGTGAGCAGTAATTAAGGTGAGAGTGAGGAAATGAAAAATACATACTTTAAAATAGTTTGGATACCTTTAGAACTACTCAATCAGCCATTGAGGCCAAAGTGCCACAGCGTTATCTTAGTTCTTTATTTCAAGTTCCTTATGAATAAATTCCAAAACAAGTAATGAAAAATTCATATTGCGCAGGTAAGAGAAGCAGATTACAAAAAAAGATAGGCATATCACACATCTTATCAAAGACGCAAGTGAACTGAATAGTGAAGTTATTAAATTGGTTTGTTTGATACTGAATAACAAAATAACAAATTACATCTATTCGTGTTGTAAAAAAATACTTTCTTGTCCTGAACATGACCCTCACAGTGCTGTACAATACTGCCCAGGTGACAACTACCATGGATGAATACTGAAGCCAATCCTCCAACATCTCTCACTCTAAAAAAAGTTCTTGTGATGTGTCTTATGTGTTTTAGGATTGAAATCATAGTGTCAATCTACAAAAAGTCTGCAATGACTTCTGCAAGTCAAAACTTTACATGTAATGTAACATTTTAAGTCAAATTGAATTAGCTGAAGCCTAGACATATTTTACATCCAGGATGCTGGGTTTGGAGGGGTTAAAAGTTTTTATTTGAAGATATTAGGGATTAGGTATCCTGGAGGTATATCAGCTCACCACACTTCATGCCTTGGTGGATGCTCATGGAGCCAAGTTGGCCCCCAGGTTTATGAACAAGATGCCTTTCACATAATTATGGCTTCAAAAAGCCTCTGCCAATTAAATGATTTAGCATTATAAAGAGTGGGTGGTATAAAGGTGTGGTGGTAAATCATTCCACAGTTTGGGAGCAACTGCTGAAAAAGAGCGTTCGCCTCTGGTCTTCAGTCTGGTCCTGGGCACGTTCAGCCGCAGCTGATCCCCAGACCTCAATGACCTTGACGGGGTATAAATGTGCAGGAGGTCAGAAATGTACTGAGGTGCCAACCCATTTAGTGACTTAAAAACAAACAATAAAATCTTGAAATGTATTCCAAAATATACAGGGAGCCAATGGAGTGAGGCCAAAATTGGAGTAATGTGTTCATGTTTCCGTGTTCCTGTTAGCAGACGAGCAGCTGCATTTTGGACTAATTGTAGGCGTGAAAGGGAAGTTTGGTTCACGCCAATGTAAAGTGCATTGCAGTAGTCCAAACAGGTTGAAATAAAAGCATGAATCACTTGCTCAAAAATTTTAAAAGATAACACGTTTAATTTTAGCTAAAAGCCTCAGTTGATAAAAACTGGATTCAACCACCATGTTTATCTGCTCGTCAAGCTTAAAATCACTGTCAATTTTAATGCCTAAATCATCCAGGATGCTGGGTTTGGAGGGGTTAAATGTTTTTATTTGACGATATTAAAGTGATGGTTCAGAGTAATTTCACCCTAGGGTCCTTTGCACCATGAACTCGAGCCAAACACCCCCCCAGAATTGTTTTCACCTGGGTCTAACATTGGGAGAGTTAGCGTAGAGTAGCGTTATCAGCTGAATAGCTTATTAGTGCAGGGGCTAATGGACCCACGTTTGTATCTCGTAAATTACCCAACTAATAATGCCCGAAATGATACCAAACTTCTACACTAGTACACATAGGTTATGCACTCATAAAACAATGGATTGGAAAGTTTGTAAGTACACCAGAAGTTTATGAACACTTGCCTGCTCTCTTCTGCTCTCTGTTGCTGCTGCCGCTGCTACCTGCAGTTAGAGGAGTGCTTAGGGCCGTCTACAAATTACTACACCAAAAAGAGATACAACAAAAATATTTATTAATTTAATGATTAAATAAGGTAATGTCTCCAAACTTACCTCAATTATTACTTGTCTCCTGCTAGTTATACTACAGCACTTACTTTAAAAAAAAAAAGTTAAATTAAAAAATATTTTTGTTGCATCTCTTTTTGGGTGTTGTAATTTGTAGACGTCCCTAAGCACTCGTCTTACAGCAGCAACAACAGCAGAGAGCAGAAGCCAACAGGCAAGTGTTCATAAACTTATGGTTTACTTACAAACAAAGCTTCTCGGGGGGTGTTTGGCTCGAGGTCATGGTGCAAAGGACCCTAGGGTGAAATTACTCCGAACCATCACTTTAAGGCTTACAGAAAGGTATGTTTAGGGGCTTGATGGCTTGATTGACAGGTATCCTGGAGGTATATCAACTTACCACACTTCATGTCTTGGTGGATGCTCATAGAGTCAAGGTTTATGAAAAAGATACCTGTCACCTAATTATGGTTTCAAAAGTCCAATCTGAAACCTATGAGTGACATCTCAGATGCTGCATCCTTGGTTTTACTTAGTCTTTTATAGCGTCATCTAAAGCCTCTGCCAATTAAATGGTTTAGCATTATAAAGAGTGACGGATGAGTAAAAGCCTTAGTTGCTACGGGCTACGGGATGCCAGTCCTTATGGAGGAGGCAGGAGTATGCGATGAAGTGCTGTCTAATAGGCTTAAGAAGTCCCCTGTGTGGTCATGTCACTCAGCAGTAATATGGTATACTTGATGCAGATATCTCATCAAATAAACGAGCAGCACTAATGCTAAAGAGGCACTGCACAAATCAGCCTGGATGTGTTAATTTTTTCCTCTGCCAAACCATAAACCCTGTAATGCAATTATCATCTATCTGTGAGATAATGTCATTATTGCAAAATAACCTTGTTCAGGGCAAGACAAACTCTTGAAAACAATTAGAACCACTTTTATAAAAGTCGATCACACAACTGTGATTGTGTTCTCAATACATCAAGTACACATGTTCACTGAGGAAATACAAACGTTTCCTTTCAGATTCACAACCGTCTGGATCAGAGTTGCTGTGGATTCAGGCCCAGGCAGGAAGATGTTTGTGTGGAACTCGGCCACCATACTCAATGTGGGGACCCAAACCACATACAACTGACAAACATCATCCACAGGGATCAGGACCCCAGACACCTGGTCTTCACCATCAACAAGGGGTTCTTCGACCGCAATGAGGACAACTTGGACTTCAGGCTCCTGGAAGGAATCAAAGAGTAAGTTTGGATTGCAAAACATCTATAACTGTATGTGATAGAGACTGATGATTTTAGAGGTTTTGTCTTTATTGCTCGGTAAAATTAATATATTGAATAGATTAAGTTTCACTCAGATTTTGTTTGTTGGATTTCAAACATCCAAAACTGATGTGGAAATGACAACAGCACTACGTTTTGTTTCATGACACAGATTTTATCAAAATTATAACTTTTGTCAGATTCATTAATGTTCTTCCAAAATGTTCTTTAAATTAACAAGAGGTCAACAGTCTTTATTGGGTTATTTCCAGTAATAGTGTTTCAGTTCTGTTCGAGTTTTCTTTTATTTCCTTCACAACATGGTTGAAAAGTTCCATCATGCAAAGCTGAAAAAGCAGATTTGAATCTCTGAAAGGAGTGTGTTGAATCCTAACGAGGCCTGTGGCCTGTTCAGCAACTCTGGAATTAAAATTTTGCACACAATAATCTGTAATTACAAAGCACAGCAACAGAATGCCATTTTTTTACACTTTCAAATTCCGTTTTGATTACTTTAAACCATAGTTTAAATGTTAAAAACATGCCTTAGATATATATATATATATATATATATATATATATATATATATATATATATATATATATATATATATATATATATTAGGGCTGTCAATCGATTAAAAAAAATTAACTAATTAATTGCACAATTTGCTGTAATTAATTGCGATTAATCGCTTTTTTTAAATTGAGACTGAAGCTTATAATAATGGATATTTAAATGCTAAATCACTTAACTTTGCAAATATGAAGAACAAACAAACAAGGAAAGGCTCTGCTAAGTTCAGAATGTTTAATATCTTTCAGAACAACAGCAGCAACAATTTGGCTTAGTCCTGCTGAAGGCTGCTGGAAACGGCTAGAAACTGTCCGACTTGAGAGCAGAACTGCCGCCATAACAGTCTGGCTTTGGATTTCCGGAGAAAACAAACCCATGTGACACGTTCGTCCAATCAGCTGCCGGTTTTCATTACTTGGGCAACAATACAGAGTAGTGCCGCCTGCTGTTATGGAGGCGTATTACGTTTCTCAGCCGCCACATGAAGTAAACAAACACAGCTGCGTTAATTTCGTTAATTTTTTTTAACGAGTTAAATATAAAAAAATTAACGCAAAAATTAACGCGTTAATTTTGACAGCCCTAATATATATATATATATATATATATATATATTTATTAAGGTTAACCTCACAGCAACAAAAATTTTGATCCGACTAAACAAAGAAAATTTGGGTTCTGGTTTTGAATCTTGGGGCGTTTTTCCCCAATGATCCGTGTGGATCTGTAAATCCAAACCACACTGCAGAGACGCTGCATTCATTTTAGAGGACTTGGGATTTGGCAAGGACGTTCGTATCTCCTATCACACATGGATCCTTGTGATCCTAATCAAAACTGTAGCTTCTGGCATTAAAATGAGATATAGAGGCAACACAGGTCTAGATGTATCAGATGACTTTAGGCTGCAAGATCACACAACATAATTAATACCTGATCTATTTTTGATCTTATGTTGATTGCTGATTTTTTTTTTTATACATCTAACATAGCTTTATCTCTTTGACTTTATTAAAGCTAAATTAACTGATTTATTCCAGGCACATTTCAAACTGACATGTATAACACACAGTATCACAGTTTATTGGAAAATCCCAGCTGCTTTAAAACCTAATGTAGTCAAGAACTACTTAGCAGTCTATCCATGGCTCTTCTCCAGTCATCTTCACAAGTCCACGTGGTCATTTCCCCCCTTCCGTCTCTCTCTTGTGGTTTGGCATTTTAGTTATACAAACATTTCTTTGAGGCAGAACTCTGCATGCAATAATAAAATCCACTCAAAACTCAGAGAGGCAAGGCACAAAACTATCTCTGTGTCAAGCAGCAAATAGGCCAAGCACATTAGATCATTCACAATGATCTACCAGCCTACTGTAGGCTAGTATATGCTTGCAAGCTGTTCAAATGTTGAAGAAAATACCAGGAGTAGCTACTAACTTTCAGCCTGTATGTATTCACATGTTGTCACTCACATTTAATCACACAAACATCCTCAGAGGCAACCAAGGCTCAATATGTGACCGGATAAGTGTAATTTCAACTGCCAAGAAGCAAAGAGCCACTGCTTTTCTGATAGCTAATGTAAATGGAAAGCTGTGGTCACGTATAAAATACCGAAATGCAATTGAATTAATTTAGTTATCGCTTTATAATCATTAAGCTACTTTTACAATCTTGGTATTTCAGCATGTTTGCTTAGTTCTTGCTTGGTTCTGCTGCACTGCTAGCAAAGCATTGACAAGTTCGTAAAAGGACTTCCAGGTAAACATAAAGCAGACAATGAAGCTACACCAAACACCAGAACTACCAAAACAAAGGCAAGAAAATACGTAGTGGTAATTGCAATTTGATTTAAGAAGCCTGATTCGACTCCCAATTGTCGTCTCGTTGACTTGCCCTTTGCGGAGAAACAGCTGCAAGTTGTTTGTGTCCCAAACTATCAACGGGCAGCAGGGCTTACAGTAAAAGAACAGAAGCTTCCTTGCAACAGTTATGGCTAGGCTAGCATAAAAAAGTAGTGTTAATATAAAATAAAGTAGAATTTCACTCAAATTGAAATTGTAACAGATGTTGTTTTAAGAGCTATGACATTCGGTCTATGGTCTACTTTTGTGAATCCAGCTTTCATTGATCTAATGTTTAGTTTCACAATTGCTTCCAAACTTCAAAGGCCAACTGAACCCTTTTTGGAAGTGAGTTTAACTTGCTGCATAGATAGAGCACCTACATGCGTACCATAGAGGGCAGAAAATGAAATTTGGAATTAGGTTGTTTCTAATAGCCTCGTGAAACCGTCCTGATCTCGCCAGCTCCAGTTTTCCACTCGCAGATCAGTCTCGCATCTTGAGATAGAGAAAATGTGGAGCCATTCGCCAAATGACCAACCAATCAGTGTTGGTTTTGAGGCGGGTTTAGGTGTGACGCAACGAGAAGCGACTCTTCAGTCTAAACAACATGGCAGCTTCCACTGATGAGATGAGCGTAGCTATCGTGCAAGTTTTATCCAAATTAGAAAGTATTCCTTCATTGAAAGAAGAGCAAAAAAAACAGCACTGGAGGCTTTTCTCGGAGGAAAAGATGTTTTTGCTCTTCTCCCGACTGGTTTCGGCAAAAGTTTGATCTGATTGGTTGATTTGGCCCATCTATCACCAACATAGGTGGTGATAGACAGATGGTTTATCCAATCAGCTAACCAGTATTCTCGCCCCTTCCCAAAAGTTCTCCAACGGAAAGTTCCGGAGTCAGGTTAGTTTCTAACTCATCAACTGTCTTTTTTCCCTTGTACTTTCCCTACAGCTTTAATTGTTTTCTGCCGTTAATTCTCAGGTTACCTTCTTAACATTTCAGTGGGTTAGTCGTAGTCTATATCGACTACGGTTAATTTAGGGGATTGCTCCGGTGCATAATTTTCGGTCGGATGTCCCTCATCTTCCGCTTTTTTTTTGTTGCCATTCTAAACTCCTAACTATGGTTAAATGCTCCTCAGATCTCTGCAGGGTAAATTGAGACAGCTAGCTAGACTATCTGTCAAATCTTTGAGTTTTCTGTTGCATGACAAAAACAACTTGTGTTCCACCAAAACCAGTTATTTCCCGAGGCTATTTTGCAGAAGTGCAGTTATTGTGTCTGGTGCTTAGCGCCACCCAAGACGATTGTGATTAGTTTAAAGAAATGCCAATAAACAAGAGCACGTTTTTTCTCCCATCCCAGAATGCTGTGTGGACTAGCCAGACCTTCCTCCACAGCGCTGTGGAGATCAGGCAATGTGAGACTAGGTGTAAAAAAACAAAAAGGATAAAGTTGCAGGGCTGTTCCATAATGTGCAGCCGTTTCTATTTTTAGCAAGTGTGACCTTGCCCACTGAGAATTATTCCTGCTCCCTGCTTCCAACCAAGAGCAGCTCTGCCTCTGCGAAATTTACCTGAAACTAAAACTCCAATTTGATTATACTTCTTCCTGACTCACTTTCTGTCTTTCCAGGCTGCCAGAGCAGGCAGTGTCTGTGCTGAAGAGCAAGAGGCTGAGGGAGAAGCTCCTCCAGTCTCTTTTCCTGGACCAGACATACTGGGAGAGCCAGGGCGGCCGGCAGGGCATCGACAAGCTGATCAATGTAATTGAGAGGCGGGCCAAGGTCCTCCTCACCTACATCAATGCTCATGGGATCAAAGTCATCAAAATGCACGTGTGACGAGAGTCACACCAATCAAGTGGAACAATGTAACTTGGAACTTTATCCAGTTACATTGGCTACATTTCGTAAAGTGGCTCTGGGAAAAGAAAAGCTATCTAATATCTAAAAAGGATGTGTGCCAATGATTTAATATCAATTTATATCACAAGAGTGTGAGAGCATATGGTGTTGAGTAAAACTGGTCCTAATCTTCAGGATCATACAATTTTAATGTGAAATATTGGAAAAATGAAACAAGATTATTGAGAAATCACAGATTTTTCATTAAATTAAATTCCCCACTATAATTTTTAAAACAGCATAAGTTGTGTTGTTGTTAACTCTTTGATAGAAAGCCATTCAAGTCATTTGCGGTTACGGAAACCTATCATTTGCATATACTAAGAGAGGCTAATTTGACATTTCAAATTAGCCTAACTTTTACTAAATGAAAATACTTCCTTCTTCACTTCTGTCTTCCCTACAGGTGAATACACTGCCATCATTATGTACAGATTAGAATATGCTGCAGTTATAACTTTTGCTTGCAGTGTAATTTGCATTGTGTATGAATGGAATGCACTAAATGATACGTTATTTTCTTCTCTGCTAGTTAAGTGTGTTTCAGGAACTAAGATGTTCTTAGCGTATAGCTAACAAGTCAAAACCCATCCAGTTGGCTTATTTGAAGTCACACATTATAAACTGAATACAATATTTCCATTCTAATAAGATATTTAATCCACAGTCTTAAACATTTTTCTTTTTACAAAACTCCCAAGAAGTGACACAATTTTATAAATACATCACTTATTATCATGAAGATTGTGTATTGGAAACAACTTGGCATAGTGACTATACTTTATATATATATAAGAACATTAAGATGAGAAGTCAGATGGTGTTACCCTCTTTGATATACACTCTTATTTTCAATTTAACTACAAACTACCTTTAGCTGTAACCATTTTCACTGTATTTATTTATTTTTGTACTTTCTTCTTGAATTGTTGAAGATGTTCGAGCATTCGATGGTAAATAAAAACATTTATTCGTCAAATATTTCAGCTTTAATTAATAAAATCCTTTTTTGAAGTAAATAAGCATAATTTTGATTCATGTCATTAATAACAACTTTTGGGTTGTTAAACTTAGCTGTATTGGATTTTGGCTTGAAATATATTAACACTTGATTTCAGGTAATTTGTCAGTCACAGCCAGGCTTGCAATTACATTTTTTATTTGCATCCACTTTACTGTAATTGTATGAATTGTTTGGCACTTATTTTGCCTTAAATGACAAAGCCACAATCAAATAACTTTTAAAAATAGTATGTACAATTTATAAAAATGCATTAGCAAAGACATTTTTTTCTCATGTCTAGGCAGTATCTGTCTGGGCAGAAATAGTCAAGCTCTGAAATCTGAGCCAGAGCGTGGTGTCTATTTTTCATGCTGTCGTAAACAGCATGCTTTGGGCTCTGAGAGTTGGAGTCGACGAGGCTTTGGGGGTTATTTTCTTGTGTCCATGCCGGGCATTCATTCGGCTGTTGTTTTAACCCCTTTGCATCCGCATTAGTGCGTCAGTGGGGTCCATACCTCTGTGTGTTTGTGTTAGAAAGACCCCTCTAGTTCACAGAGTGCTCTACAGCGGAACCTACATATTCTCACACAATAACATACACACAGACAAAAGGTGACTTTTGACATTTATGCAACAATATATGTAAAGTCACACACGGACATATAGACAAGCATTAGGACCTGGACCTTCCCTGACAGTCCTCCCATGTTCCCACATTCAGTCCCACTCAGTGAAATAAGACCACTGTAAAAGATTTGTAGTGTTCTGCAGGTCAAGTGCTGCACTCCAAACTGACAAACAAGCCTTCACAAGCAGCTACTTAGTCAGTCAACTCAGACAATCAGCCAAAGTCTCATGTAAAATATTATTCTACCATATTGCTTTCCTGTGATTCATATCAAGTGAAAGTATTTATCTTCAAGTAAGCAAAAGTGTGCGGCATTATTGAAAATTAGCAGAAAAATACACTGCAAGTAATGGGAAAAAAAGTAAGCATCCCAAAGATCATATCAGACTAACTACATCCGCCAGATATACTGTATGCATTTGAGTAAATGAGAGTCAGAGTGTAAAAGCTAGAATCTAAAAATTGTACTTAAAGTGACTATATGTAACTTTTTAATGTTTCTAAAGCTCTGTCATTTTTCATACCATGATCTTAAATGACCTGTAACAGCAAACAAGACTAACAGTGAAAAGAACGCTTTTTTATATAGTTTTTAGTAAGGCATCTGCCCGGGGTTCACGTTTTTTCCCGCTAAAAGTCACAGAATGATTTGCGGCAGGTAGACAATGCTACAGTAACACTTGTAACAGCAGAAAAGCCTGTGTGAGCGTATGCCAGCGGAGCCAGGTAAAAGGAAGCAAGAGATTTCTTTATATACGCCTAATTGTATTTTAATGTTATTTTAGAAGTTATCTGTTGTAGTTATGGCTAATACTGGGGCAGGGCCATCACAAAAAAGAAGGAAATTAAACAAAGAACAACTAAAAGCTAAAAGCTAAAAGGGAAAGTGAAAGACAACGGGCTAAACGTGAGTCACACTCTGTTGGGCTTTTAACAGATAAAGACAATTACGGGATTGTAAATGATTCAAAACCGACCCCGAATTGGCCCTCAGGTATGTAATAGGTCTATTTCATTATAAAATAACTTTACAGTGCGCAATGTGGTTGTTTGTCAGTAGCTAACATTAAATTCCCCCCCCCTTCCATTTAGTGCGGACGTTTTCCTTTTATTCTGTGTTTGTGTTTGCTTACTATTTTATTTTCCCTTGTCCCCCTTTAACATTACTTGTGTAAAGTGTTGGTTGCTTCAACAAACTCCTAATGCTTTGACTTGTAACACAGTGACAGTGATACCCGGTTTATCTCACGAGCAGGGCTGGACTGGGACAAAAAAATCGGCCCTGGCATTTTAGGCCCAGGCGGCCCACACCCACCGTGATTGGTCAGACACATTCCCTGCAGACAGTCCTTAAAATATGCGTGCATTCTATGATATGAGTTGCCTAGTGTTCAGTGTCATGTGATAGTTTTGGATCCTTCAAGAGGGGTGTCAAGATTTATCTGTTGATATTACACTTAAATAATTAATTCATTCTTAGAATTATGATTTGCATATTTATGGTATTTTTATATATATTTGTATTATTGATATTTGATATTGTATTGTCATTATTGTTATTATTACTATTTTGCTTAATATTGGCTTAGCAACTTTAAATTTAATTTTACTATTGTAAGATTCATATTTTGTCGCTTTGGACAAAAGTGTCTGCTTAATACAATAACCATAACCATAACCCTTCTCAAAAGCTACAATAAAGCTGAGAGTAGTATATGCCCTGGAAAAGAGCACCAATACAAGAGAAGCTAATTAAGCTATTCAAGGAACACTGATGCTTGTTTCAACACTGATTTTATAGATCACACAGACTTTTCAGCTACCCAACAGGCTAACCGCTAGCATTTTCAATGTAAGCTTAAACAGTTAGGTTACCTGACAGCCACTAACTTTAATGTTACAGACAAACTGCTTGTTGTCGTTATGACGTGACACACGCGCGCGCAAACGCGCAAACACGCAAACACACACACACACACACACACACACACACACACACACACACACACACACACACACACACACACACACACACACACACACAGCCTCCCTCCCTGAGAGTCCCTGTTAATTTGCCTACTCCTTACCACATCGTGTTCTAGCCTACTATCTTTTCCTCACTCGCTCCCGTGCCCCTGTCGCCTCCTCCTCGCGGCTTCTTCCCTGTCATGAAGCTGTTTCTCTACTCTCTCTCCTCGGCTTCAGGTTATGCTGATGTTGAAGCAGCTACTGCAGCCCCAAACATTTTTGAGGAATCCGCCTGTAGATTCTTAATCTTTTTCTCCTGTAATTTCTCTGCACCTCCCATGCACTTTAGTGGTCGTTTGTCCATTTACATATTTATTTATTTTTTTTGGTGGACGCTAAACTTCCAGCATAACTATTACTGCTTGTGTCGCAGGGCCGGGAGGCGTGGCCATGGTGGATTCGTAAATTTGCGGCCCGGAGTGCGGAAGGGGGTTCCTGGATTTGATTGGGTCAGGCCAGTGCCAATAAAGAAAATTAACCAATGGGCCGCTGTGAATTTTTTATGGGCCTGCCCAGCCAAAAAATTAAAAAAGGCCTATTTATATCGGCGATTCGGCCCAAAAGTGCGTCGGCCCACCGGGAAAATGCCCGGTATGCCAGATGGCCAGTCCAGCCCTGCTCACGAGACATCCAAAGCAAGCTAAGTTACTGTATGCAACACTTGAAATGCAACAATGCATCTGTAATGTATTCTCTTATTGTAAATGAATGATTTTCTGACTGAGCAAAATATTCATGGCGACTAGACCGCCCCTTAACGCGAACTCAGTAATCTACAGTGGGCAATACAGCACCGTAAAGAAAAGACCTTTACGACAGCAGCAGGTGTGGTGAAAATACTACCACTTTTGTCAGAAGAGGCCGCTAGAATCAACACAAACTGAAAGTTACATATAGCCACTTTAAATGAATAGTTTGACCTTTTGGGAAGTATAGTTTTTTTTGTGTCCCCACATTGATGTCACCCTCATGTCTGTATGGTAAATGTGTTAGCTGTGGTCAGCAGCTGGTTAGCAAAGCATAAAGACTGGAAACAGTCTTTGTCCAAAGGTGACAAAATCTAGCACCTCGAAAGCTTGCTAATAACATTTTTTGTCTTTGGTTATGTCTGTTCAAAATCCGGAAGTGTAAAAATTACAATTTAATGTGGGGTTGGGTGTCAGACTCTTTCTTGTCTGGATCCAATTGTCCTTTGTAGAATGGATATGCAAACGTAATACTATGCAGTGGTATAGAATAACACTGTGCTATGCTCATAGCTTTACACAACAGTTTGGATTCCCCCTGCTGAATCCATTAGGTGTAATAGGTTAAGGCCTATTTCACAAAACACAGAAACTGTATTTGATCCTGAACAAACAAATTAATTAGTTAAATCTATAGTGAAAATTGAATACATTTAAATACATTAGAGAGGCAGTAGGCTTTGAGATTTCACATTTTATTAAGCAGATGTTTTGGCTTGAGCACTGAGCAATACGCTGGTAAATACTTTTTGCAACAGTTTTCAAGAAATTTCTCAAGGTTTAGCTTCAGTAATGGTTTGTGAAATATTTATAATTATTTCTGTTTCTTTTTTCTATATGATAGGCCTGACATGTTCACACTAGTTTACACAGATAATGTGCCTTGCTTACATTGTGTATGCTTTTCTTCTTCTCCCTACACCTCTTCTTCTTAACATTAATTCAGTTGAAAATTTTTGTTCTCATTTCCAAAAAGGGTATATAAATTGAGAAGATTTTGTCTTTCAGGCAGTGAGAATCATTTGGGACGGTTCATCTCAGCTGTGTCCAGCTGGCTGCTGCCTGGTCTGACTAACAGCAATCAAACAGAGGAGCTCTTTATTCTTGTAACCTCAGCTGAATTCTTATAATTACTCTGGTTTACCATGATGTCACTTTTCCCATTCCCTCTAGAGTTTGCCAGTGACCTCCAACTCTGACAATGAAACATGTGCCTGCTAGCATATTGATATGACATTTTGTTTTTGTTTAAGATTATTTTTGTGCATTTCTGCCTTTATTGGATAGGAAAGCTGAGATATGAAAGGGGAGAGAGAGGGGGAAGACATGCAGGAAACCGTTGCAGGTCGGACTCAAACCTTCTGCGTTGAGGAACAAACCTCTACAAATGTGTGCCCACTCCACCAACTGAGCCAACCGGCCACATTCATCTATGTTTTGAAATTGTTTTCTCTCAATTAAGTGATGTGCTATTTTCAGCAATACAAATAACTGCACACATTTGCAACATAGTGTAATGTTTCTTCAGAATCCAATCCTGGATTGTGTGCAGACACACAGTCCAGATGGTCGAAGAAAGAGAGTTTGCATACTGCTGTTTTGGCAACAGGTTCTCACTCCCATCTCGTAAAATACAGATTCTTGGTCAGGTGCCTTTGTAGTTGTTATTGACACTGAAAGTCTTCTTTAGCATCATATAACACGCTTTAACTAAACATGCTTGGTCGGGACTATTGACGTCCCTTTTGACATAGTTATGTTAAGGAAAAGGTCATGGGTGGACTTACGGTTCCATGACACGTGTGAACGGGACGGTTGAGTTTAGGTAAAGGTCATAGGTGGGCTTACGGTTCGGTGACACGCAGGAATAACGGGACGGTTAAAGAAGAAAGCGACTTTAGGAAACGCGACAAGCGGGACACGAACGCCGGTCTCCTGGGTGAATGTCCTGTGTTTGACCCATCCACCACCTTAACCAACCTCCCTGCGCGGAATTTCGGCCTTACATTCTTCTCACTAAACCTCGTGTAGCTGCCTGCTCTCTCCGGTACGTTATACAAGACGCCTTTTTCGTCGCTTCAGATGCTGACAACCACTGTCCAAACGTCCGTATTTCATGACTTGAAATCTCACTAATTAACATGCTATATCTTGTGTGATGTCTATTGTGTGAATATTCCATACACAACAAGTGTAAAAACAACAATTTACCTGTTACCATGTTCCTGGCTAGCTATTTTTACCATGATAAGCAAAGCTAACTTGGCTGATGGCTCCCTTTAAAATGTGTCACCTCCTGTTGGTTAGAGTAGTGTCCAACCCACACTCAAAGTATAAGGTTGCATTTCTTCAAAAGAAAAAAGAGAATATGAATTATCCATTTTGGGTGGGATTTTTTTAAAATCAGTTGCAGCCCCACTTTTTCCAATAAGACAGGTTTGCTTTAATATTTCACCCAGAGCAGCTTAACTATTCCTTAGAAACTAACAGGTAATTGGACCATGTAGTCTTAGAAGGATCTGGAACATTACAGTGCCTTTCACTGTCATTAGTCTCCAGAAGTGTTTCAACAACACAGCACCTGGGTGGTCACTGTCAGAACGCTCTACATATGAAGATACCAAGAAAAAAAGCACCAACACGATTCACTTTTTTCTCCTTTAACACAAAAACCACCAGACACAACAAATGTTTCCCGCTACGTTGCCTAATGGCCATACATTTGTGTGAACACGCCACTGCTGGATGAAGTTCTCGTCATGCTGATAAGGATTTAGCGGAGATATTGAAAGAATGTCAACATGTGTCAGATTAAGTCATGTCAAAGCTTGCTTGTTTCACTAAATAGCCACATAATGCTTTGCTTGAAGATTTATGGAATCAGGGCACACAATGAATAATGTATTTTTCATAACTTTACAGTAGCTTCATGTCGATTTTTTTGCCGGCCTGGCACCGTGTCAGGTTCTTTTAATCTTACTGTATCTCCTCTTTGTGAAAGAGAACCTGAGGAGATTTAATTCAGCTCTGACATATAGAGTTTTTGTGTAATTTTGATTAATGAAAAAGGTAATCCTCCTGGGGCAGCTATTGTGTTTCTGGTGAGATGATTCTTAAAAATAAATGTCATGAGTAAATTCATTGAACATATAAGTTCATTTTCCCACCAGGAGTTCAGTTAAAACTAACTGCAGCTCAGATTAAAACCTGTTGATGTAGAAAGCTCTCTGTCAAGTAAGAATGCAGCCACATGGAATAGTTTGGCCAGAGGCAGTGTACATACATGGTGTCAATATTGTTTCAAACCTGATTTAATTAAAAGCATTAGGTCAGGAAAAAGCTTGACCCATTCACTTAAATTGAAAAGCGCTCACATTTCTTTTGAAGAGATTTATGTGAAGATGTGATGGTTAATAGCTTCAGGCCCCTCTGTGATGGCCCAAGAAGAAGGCGAGTGAGCACATCCTGCTCCCTGTTTTCTACTTGTATTTACTCAATTCGTTCTAATTCTGGAGGAGGTCTACAGGTCAGGAGTGGGGTCAGTGGCAGAATATTTCCCCTGGAGCTAGTTCAAATTCAGTGTGTTGCTCAAGGACATATGAGCAGGACATGAGGACTAAGGTCATAGGGGATCAGTCCAAGTGTTGGTAACAAGTCAGCCTCTCCAACCACTACTCCACCCTGCTTTTATTTAGCAACTGCAATGTGAATTTTAACAGGAGTAATTTCCCTGTCAAACATCTACTGCTGATAACAGCTGACCCTGAGAGAAGAGGGCCCTCATTTGGTATCATTCAATGTGTTGCCTTATAACATCCTTTAGTAGTTCAGTATAAACAGACACATTTGAATTATTTATTTGCCACAAAGTGAACCCGGGCAGTTGTGTCCCACATTTCCTGGTTGGCAGTCCAGCCTTGAAGTACAGAAAGTAAACTTATATATGGTTTGTAGTTGAATTGAGTTTTGAGACATGCATTGGACATTGCAGAGACTAAAAATCATTTTTAGAGGAAGCATAAAACATTTCTGGGCTGAAGTGTATTTTGTATCTCTAAATTTAACATTACTCATTGCAAAATACCGTACAAATTGTGTGTTTTCCTTTAATAATACTCTTAGTGTGGTTTGAACTAGTCTATATCCATGAGGGTCCACTTCCAAGATTGTTCAGGTGGCGCCGGAAATTCCACCGGATGTCTTTCATTTAGGCCGGATGTCCATCATCTTCCGCTTTCTTTGTGAGGCATTTTAAAATCTGGTGGATTTATGAGGACTATGGTTAACTGCTCCTCAGATCTCTGCAGGGTAAACCAAGACAGCTAGCTAGACTATCTGTCCAATCTGAGTTTTAGACAGACTGCACAACTAAAACAACCTTTGAACGTACACGTTCCACCAAAACAAGTTCCTTCCCGAGGCTATTTTGCAGCGGCACCGTTGCTCCGTGCGACGCTTAGCGATGCCCAAGACGATTGTGATTGGTTTAAAGAAATGCCAATAAACCACAGCACGCTTTTCTCCCATCCCGGAATGCTGTGTGGACTCACCAGACCCTCCTCGCAGCGCTGTGGAGGAGGGTCTGGCAATGCGGGACTAGGTGTGAACTAACCCAGGAACACATGGCAATAGGAGGACCAAAACTGTAGTCTCTGTTATGGGAAACTTTGGAATGCAAAACGTTGAAACACACAAATAAAAAAAGAAAACCTTACCAATGACATAAAAACATATAAGGTGACAAAAATACAATACCATTATAGATTTTACAGGTTGTGGTTAGAGAAGAACCTTCTAAAGTAGAGATATGTAAAGCCATGGCGCGAGATTAAAGGGATGAGCGCACACAGTAAAAACTGGGGGGAGGCCTCTCCATGGACTGGCATCTCAAACATCTCTGCTCCCGGAGATATATGGGGCAATCAAACAGTTGTGGGCTGAATAAGTCACATTCTATATTTAGAGATGTCTGTGATGAAAGAGGTGTGGCATGTGGAGCACGCAGCAGACTTTGAATGAGACCACTGAGGATGATCACTGAAATGATTCGATGATCACTGAAATGATTCAAGACTCATGCCGGGAAAACGATTTTACCCTGAAGGTAAGAAGGAAACATACTGAGGTATAACAGTGTGTAGTTCCATATCTGGTGATATGACAAACTGTTTTTTTGGTGGACAGTAAAAGTGTGACTCAATGTACTGGATGATGTCTGCCCTTATAATGAAGCAATACTTTCGTTTGCAGAGCTCTGTTCTACTTGGCAGCATTTCATGAGCATGTGATGTCTACTTTTTTTTTTTAAATATCTGCAACTGGCAGACAAAGCCTTCATCTCAAACCAAAATAACAGGTCACACGATTCACTTAACTTTAACTACCACTTTTCTCAATAGGCATTTCTCCGTCAGAAATGTTTAGAGTTAGTATGTGCATAGAGTATACAAAAACAGAGAATATGGGTTTTCTTTTCACCCAAAGACGACAGCACATGATTTCCTTGATTAGTAATCCTGCTTGAAATGATTGGAAGTAGTTTTTGGTTGGAATAAAAACCTACAGTTAGGATAGGATAATTCTAATGCTCCACATGTGCCAATGAGCATGTTCATTGGCATGTTCCAGTGGGTCCATAGTTTGAATAGAGTCCCATTTTGCACCATGCAGACCCAGTTGGTTTCCAGTGACCAACAGTCCATAAGTCATCTCCAGTGGAAAACATTCCATCAAACAAATAAGGATCCAGAGGAGGGGAAAAGGCGAAAAACAGCCTTTACAGTGTACACTGGTCCAACACAAGCCACTTTGTTACACTGACAGTACTGTATACTCCTCTATTAAACTGACACAATCATGTGCAGTCACTGAAGGTGGAAACAGCCTGAGAGAGAGAGGCACCAGACATTCCTCACCTACTTCACTCATGACTCGTCTATGTGGGTCAAAACTGTCCCAGCAGCAGTACTTTGAACTTGGCTGGGCCTCACTCATGAGCTATACAAAGATCTTAAGTCATCGAGGAGGCATTTACTGTATCTATACCAGGGATAGGAAATGAAGGCGTCCCTCAGAGGCAGGACAGTATCCATAGGTTTTCAGTCTATCCAAAGACCATAATGGATGACATTATATTCTTCTCTCTGGCTGAGAGTTAAAAAAATGTTTAGAATAAAAACCTGACTGCCCACCCTGCTTATAAATTGTTAAAACTTATAAAACAGCAAGGGTCCGTAAGGTTTATGAAATTCATCTAACTGCTATGTGAACATCTTAAATTATTTAAATTGCAGCAAAATCTTTAGTAAGTTTGGTAGTTATCGCAATGATAATTGCACTTTATATATTGTTGTCACTGATCCAACATATAATACCGTCCTGGTTGAAAGCAGACTGCGGCATATTAAGTGTCTTCTATCATTTACTGTCTTTTAAAAAAAAAACAACAAAAAAAACTAAGTATATTGTTGCTAACGTACTGTATAATACATTACTTCCTGTGCAGAAAATCTTTTTTTCTTCACAAAACTGCATTTTTATACAGTAGTATCAACCTGTGATAAGTGTCTTATAAAACAATGTTAAAGAAAATAGACATTTACCAATATGAGAAAAAGTTTACAGGTCATTACTTTAATATACGTAGTGCTGTGTGCTCTGACTGTGGATGATTTATTGTCCAACAGTGGCTTGTTTTCACACACTAACCTACAAGACACCAGCTCCAGCAATATGGTAAGCCCTGCCATGCCAGTCTTTATGATGAAGATGCCATTCTGACTATAGAGGAGAAGTCATGTGCATGAAATGAGCACTGGAAAACCTTGGCCTCGGTCAGAGCACAGCTCCCTTCAGAACTAAAAAGGCCATGAATCTAAACTTGCCAGACTCGTTTAGAGTTTTGCAAAAAGCTCTGCAACGATGACTCAACTGTTTTCAAAGGAAATGCCACTGATTAAAGAATGTGATGGCTGATTAACAGTTCGGGTGGAGATACAAAGCAAGCTAATTGTTGTGGAAAGGGAAAGGGAGTTCGGAATGTATTTTTTTACAGTTGGTCTGTTACCAAAGAAATGAATTAAGACTAATCTGAGAGGAAGAAATAAAACATTATTACTTCTATACTTCATGTCACTGTGACTTTAAACACTCCAACTGGATGTAAGCTTCCTCTGTGAAACTTGTACTGCTGAATCCTGGATTAGGGCTAGCTGTAATATAAATTCAGTGATTGGAAGACTTTATTCTAAAACAGATGCAGCAGCTTTATCACATTGAAATTACGCATTAAATGACATAATTTCCCAGTAAAATGATTATAATACTGTTGATAAGTTGAAGGTTTGTACTTAACCCAATCAATACAAATGTTATATCACAAGGTCCACTTAATTTTTTTCTTTTTTCTTTTTTCAAGCTTTCAGCCACATCTTGCGGCCTTCCTTTTACAATCTTATTTATACAGCAATTGTAAAAGGAATTGCGACAATAAAAGAACAGGTCTGGCAATGCAAGACTACTCCATAGCAAACAAATAGTGAAGAGTGATAATATGGGTTCACAAACCTTGTGCTGGCAATATAAATGCATTTTTATGACTGCTTTTGGAAATATGATGGAATAAATTTCCACCATCATGTTGGGCTTCTTATCTAAAAGACCTGCTTCTTCCACTTCATATTCATATAGTCTTCAGATGGGGCTTCGCCTCTTTAGCCTGTGTGAAGAGTAAGGAAAGAATGTGTCACCACCGTGGCCGAGGCAACACACAAACTAAATCTTCCATGGTGAATGTTACCCATTCTTGCAGGAATCCAAACAGGAACAGCCTGGGCAGGCACACAGAGCAGGCCAGAAAGGAAATGACTGAGACCATGCAGCCTCGGGTGCGGTGGGTTCACTCTAGTGGCCGTGCCCTATAGTCTCCGGCCTGACGGGCATTACAAGTCAAGAAACTGTTGAACAGGAAGATTCTTAAAGGGAAATGCAACATTTTTATATATTTTCATGTTTTCTTAGATGATGTTTGAATACCTCTTGAACTTCAGCTGCTGGTCAAGTCAGTTATTAGATATCTTTGTTCATTAGTAAGCCACTGAGGTGCCCTGATTTTGTGAGTCTACACATTTTGTATAATACCCTTCGTTTGTGTCTTTTGCATTCATGCACATTATTATTTAACAAATTCATGATCTCATATCGGTCTTTCTTTATTCTTAATTGGGGAAGAGGTCCGCTGTATGAGGCAACAGTTTATGGCCTCTTGACCTCTCCTGTTTCAACCGTCTCCCCTCTATTTATATATCGTTTGTATAAGTGCGAAATAAAGATTAAATTAAATTAAATACGACACAAGATTTAGAGATAGACAACCAAGTGGTTCAACGCATGAAGAGGAGGCTAGGTCGGTGGAACAAGGTGCACCAATTGTAGGTTTGGCATGACGGCAGAGTGACATAATGAGAAATGTCCGTTTATGAGTCAGTCTATACAACTGTATGGATATAATTTGTTGTTACCAGTAAGCTGATTGTTGATCAGCTGATGTATCAATGAGACACTGATGCCAAATGGAACAGCTGATGCAGATCAGTAGAGTAAAAAGTTAAAATAGGCTGCATTTCCAGCAACTGCAAACTAGCTTATGTTTACATGTTATGTATAATTTTATTTAACTGAAAGAAGAAAACAAAATCACACAGTTACATGGCATCGTGGCAGGGGAACAGCAGTGTACAGTTATTCTACACTAGAGCAGTCTTCTACTGTATGAGCACACATATCCTTCATAAACACAGAGAAACAGTGCCACCTAGAGAATTTCAAACAGAAAATCTAACTAAAACCACCTCACAAAACTGTTGGATTGCCTAAAAGCCTCATTTGAAGTTGCCACCCTCAGTAGCTATTGTTTTCTTTGCTTCTATTTATTGTATTTACAGCTGCAGATGAAAGTATCCTCTCCAACACAGACAGTCATTGCAGAGCTTAAAATATCATCCAGCCACGTTAAATATATCCACACGTGCCTCCGTTAAGACCGTTAAGACTAAATTAGCTATTCATTGGCTCAGTAAAGTGATCCTCTTCAGTCGGCCATCACGGGAGTGTTCTTGTTGAAGTTAATCCAACTCACTGAAGCTGCTTTAGTAGCAGCATTGATTTATTAATTAGGTTATTATGTTGGCAGCACTGGAGTTCTGAGATGTTGGGTCATTTTATAAGAGCTGCTCTGCTGCCCTCTAGTGGGGTTTTGTAGAAGCTCCAAGCAGCAATGGAGCTGTTTTGAAAGGACAGTGAGGGACAAAGTAAGCATGTTGGAATGACATCAAATCAAACTTCAGTGGTCTTCGAGACTAAATTAAATCAATCCAGGTTTTATGAGTGCAGCTTAATGTGAAAGTATAAAGAAAATAAACATAAAAATGTGTGCAGCGCTTCTGATTAATGAACTAATGCTAGTTTTGAGATTGTCCTCACCAGATGAATGACGTCATTTGGTCACTTATTTAAATGCTTTAAAGGGGTGATAGAATGATTATATAGGGTATTTTACACTGTTCCTTAAGGTCTCCTAATGGGGTATGTAACATTGGTTGGGCTGAAAATTGCCCAAATGCTATTTTATTAGGCCCTTAACTACCCTGTGAATATGGCTCTATTTGGAACAAGAGCTTTTCTTCCAAATATGGTATGCTCATGAATATTTAGAATGAGCTACGCGCTGATTGGTTTGAGCAAACTACATAGAAACACATGCGAGACTCAACAGCAGGTCTCATTGCAAAGTTATACATTGTTTGTCGGGCTATTACGTTATTAAATTCACTTCTGAGACTAATTTCTGTATATTTACAGTTGAATTTCATCACGGCACTTAAACAACATCTCCCTAAAGGTCTTATAAAGCTAACAATGTTGTCCGATTTCAAGTTAATGAATTTTTGTGAACAGTGGGGGTTTTGTTAGCTATGACTGTCCCTTCAATCCTAGCTATGTGTAGCTAAGCAACTAGCTTTGCAGTTTCAAAATATGAGATTTTCATAGTAAAGGGGTGTCAGTGGGACTTTGAGCTTCTATGTATGTCCTATTTACCCACCGAACTGTCGTTATTCAACTATGACAGGGTAAAATCGGTTTTGCATTCTATCACCCCTTTAAGCAACCTGTGTGTACATGTTCCTGACCTCTTGTGGTTGTTCGAAAAATGACTCTCTCAGAAGCAAAAGCACAAGTGGCACTCTAATGGAGGATGTCACAAAGGGATGCACAAAGTGTCTGACTTTGACACCAGAGACTGTGGTTTGTATCCTGTCTCCATTTTGGGTTATTCATGGTTTATTTTAACCATGACCAGACAGCTTCCCTAATCTTAACAAAGGAGTTTTGTGACCTAAAACAAGTTATTTAGCAATAGTCATAGGTAGTTCTGGAAGGCAATGGCAAAACACTATATTTTATATTGTTGCTCACAGGCAAACACTGAAATCACTAAATGCAATTTTTTTTTTTTTAAAGTATACTAATTTTTTGTATGTTATTTTCATGCCAAAAATTCAGAGTTTAAAGTTTTGTTCTAGACAAGATGGGAAAGCTTTGGTCAATGATGTCATTCTGCAGCTCTTTAAGGGAGCATAACCCGCTACAGTGGCAAAGGAAACTCATTTAACCTTTTGCTAAAGAATGCATTCACAAAAAAAGCATGAATAACAAATGAATGACCAACAAACAAACACAAACTATCAACAAATAAACTACTTTAGTGTGTCAAGAAATATAAGTCTATTGTTTTACAATCCAAAACACACATGTGTGGTTCAGACAGGCTGCCATTGTGCAGTCAAGCAGTTTAAACTGATTTTGATCTTGATTGTGTATGTATTAAGTATCCTAAAGCTCCCAATATTAATTATTATTATCTTATTGTTCTTATCGTTCTTATTCGAGCAGATGGCTTGTCCCACTCCCTCCCTCAGCTCAGCTCACTCCTAACTGTTTCAAACACAAGTAATGAAGTAATATTTTGCAGGAGCATGCAGAAATGCCAATGTTGAAAGTGTATTATGCATAAAAATGGGATTCAACGTATTACAAATAAGATATCCAGCTGCAGCTGTCTTTCCTTGTGTGCATACACTGTGGAAAGCACTGACAGCAGAAAGTGAATCGCATGATTGAGTAAAGAGAAAAGAGTGGCTGGCAATTTGTGATTTAATGTATAGAAACTGTGCCATGTCAGAAAAACATAACAGTTTGAGAAAAGACTTACTGCACCCTAAATATTGTATAAAATGTTTTTTTTCTAGCTATGAGGTCTGGTACATTCAAATAGTCCCAATCAAACTGAATTTGACTGTAGGCAGGGAAGAAACGTATAATTCTGGATTATATATAGAAACATGTGATACAAATTTGAATGCACATGAATAATATTAGAGATGACTGTGCTACATGTTGCATTAGATGCTGCATTAGCTTTGCATGAAAAATGCATCTCTCTCAGGCTCCTAAATGTACCTTCTCTTCTGTGTATGCCCAGTCTGAACAGATGAACTGTTGCTTCCTGAGTGTCTAGTGAAAAAATTGTAAGACTGTAAAAATAACTGCTGTGTGTTTTTTCCATCAGCGCTCTCTGTCTGCACCAAATCACTTTAGTGATGGAGTGTTTCTTGCACTTGTGGGATCGTTTCCATAGCGACCGTCTAGATGTGGCAAGTTGTGTCTCAGTACTACCCCCCACACCTCATGCAAAATGTTAAAATGTGAATGGTGTGCTTGAGTTCTGTCTCTTGTGTGGATGTCTGACTCAACTGTCTCAAAATTTGAGAGAGTAGAGTGAACTAATGTTTGCACATTGCCGATAATGCTGTACTGTAGCCCATATAATAAGTAAGGGTTAGAAAACTAATCTTCTTTACTGTATAAATAAAATGCTTAAATGGTGCAAAACGTGTTGAAGTAAAAAAGGACATCATCAGACAACCGTCAATGTCCTATTCTATCTAGACCAATACAAAGAGGCTATGCTGATATCAGCTGTTACTTGCTCAAAGAAATCCACATTTGCCTACAATACGTCAACAGTGTCAACAATTCGGTCTCTGCAGCCACAAAACAAAACAAAACAAAATGATATCTAAGAAAGTGACCATAATCATGCCATGCATGCTTTAATCTCAACTTATTAAAAGCAGTCTCTACCATACAGCATTAACATGCTGGTGGATGCTTCTAATATCCTAATGCTTTATAATTATTGTAGCATAGCTGGAACTAGGGAGCTCTTCCAGTGCCCTGTTCTACCTACACAGCTAAACAGGGCCACCAAGAACACTTTGTGATGAAAAATGCATCATTTACACCCACAGAGTGTCTTCTCTCTTGTCTCTTTGTTCATGCGGTTTTCTGACATGAAGCCTTCTCTTTTGGGAGATGAGAAACTTGAAATACCTTGACCTCCTTGTGTCAAACCCCTCCCGTCTCACAGGATGAAGCTCTCTGGTGGCCAAGCTGACAGTGACAAACTGACAATGGCTGAATGCTCCACTTCACATTTCTAACCTTTGTCTGAAAGTGCATCTTTTTCTTTGTTCAATTCTCTGTAGAGCCGGAGAGAGAGAGAGAGAGAGAGAGAGAGAGAGAGAGAGAGAGAGAGAGAGAGAGAGAGAGAGAGAGAGAGAGAGGGTGGTTGACTAAGAAAAATAACTTTTAGCTCTCCAAGGACTTTTTACATGAAGACACATGGGGTTAATACGACAGTCACAGATGCGGGACAGCATGTTGCTCAAGAACACATGGGTGGACATGATAGCATGCAAATGATTTAAATTGCACAATAAAAGTTTTTTTTGGGGAGCATCTTACAGCAGGAAAGTTTTTACTTATTACTATTATATCTACAGTATGTTGTGTAAGACACTTACAAAGTGTACAGTATATGCTTGTGTTCATTAATTTTTGCTGTGTGTGTGCGCGTCTCAAAATCTTTGATGATTTTCTCCTTGCAGTTCTTTACAGAATTCTCGAACTTTGTACATTTTGTCACGTTGACTATAATATATCCGACAGTAAAATCCCTTTGTCTGACTTTGGGGACGTCAGGTACGTTTAGCAGCATGAGTTCAAGCTAGGTGTGAGATAATGAGACAGGACACCAGTTGGCAAGCTGCTGTCACCACTTTAGCACAGATGGTTTGACACAAATGCCTCATTCCAGGAACTGCGGGACAATGCTAAATATGCACCCATGAATGGCAGTTTTGATCTCGTGAAAATAATTGCTCTGTATCAGGCTTGAGATGTGTCAAAATGACCTGCTTGCTGATTTAAACAGCCCACACACATTTATGTGTGTGGCCCAAAGAAGAATGTCTCATTGTGCAGACAGTGGGGGACAGGATGATAAAAGTACGGTTACTTCCAAACTGCAGCTAAAATGTCCCAATACTTTAGTTTTTTTCCTCAGCTCTGATGTTCTTGGATACATTTGAAAAAAATGGCAGCTGGAATAACAAGTTACATTTTAGAATCATATTTCATTCTGGACCATGTGGGTATGTACTACAAAGGCATAAATCGTACATGTTGCTTATATTTGGGTGCCCAGATTTGTCAGAGCTGTCATGCCAGAAATAGAATCTTATGTCATTCACATGAGAATATTTTGGTAGCAGCATATGGGTTAAGACATTGGCGCCACGATAGAAGACACCATTGATGCCTTGCAATGCCTCAAAGGCACTAGAAAGCACTAGAAACAACTGGTACAGAAACAGGTGTGTTTTTGACATTCCTGGCAGTTCAAATTGCAAGTGTGTTTCATCCTAGAATAGGTATGAGGTAAATCAGATTTGAGTAGCAATTTGGCCCAGCTTGCAATGTAAATGCATGCAGCCTCATGAGAATCTACTTCACTTCAGACAGGGAGGCAATGTCCATTTAACACAATTCTTGTTGTTAAATTTGTTTCTTTTTCTTTTGTTCGCTGCTATATTTCAAGTCACATCTTAAGAAACGTAATTAATGCTGAAAATGATGGCACATACTGATTTCATGGTATCCAAGAGAAAAAGGTCCAGGGGGAATTGGGAGTGTTGGTAATTTAGCTTGTCTATCAAAGCGCTTTAATCCCCTCCCTCTCACCAGCATCCTGCCTCTCTGCTGAGGGTAGAAGCTGGCACTGATAAATGAGATGAAATAACATTTGGACAGTACAAAGTCGGCAGCAGGGCCTCTGCTCTCCTCTCTCCTCCTCTGGGGACTGGAGAGAATAATAACAGAAGTGGAGATAGTAAGTAAGAGGGAGAAAACGAGAGACAAAGGAGGAAAAGGAAGAATTGCAATACTACGTTAATCTCTCTGAGGAGAGGACAAAAAGAAAACAGAAAGTGAGAGTGACCACAGAATATGCATGAGAAATATCAAGAGAAAGAAGAAGAGAAAAAATACATACACAATCTCTTGCAGACATTTGAATGAGAAGATTTATAGCATGCCTATCTCTAACTATTCAGGATAAGGCTACAGCCAGTGTCTGGTTATCTTAGCTTAGCATAACAACCTGCAGGGAGAAACAACTAGCCTGGCTTTGTCCAAACACAAATCTGTCTTACCTAGCATTTAAAGGCTCACTAATTAGTACGTTACAGCTCTAGTGTTAAATCCGTACAAAACCAAACTGCAAAAATGAAAAGTTCTCGTTTGACTATTTCTTTGTCGGGCATTTTTACTCTTCGGGTTTTGTACGTATTAATCAGATGAGATATAACGTGTTGATCAGTGAGTTTTCAAGTTACTAATCTAGCTGTTATTTCCTTTTTCCAGTCGTTGTGCTAAGATAACTGCCTGCTGCCGATAGCTAAAAGACAGATATAACTCTCGGCAGAAAGTGAATAAGTTATGGCCTACATTGCCTAGTGGGTCAGTCATTACAAACTCATGTTGGCAACAACATGTTTTTCGACCCATGAAACTTTATATTAAATTCTAATGGATTTTTCAAAGATACAAAAATGTGTCTCTCAACGTAAACATCATATGGTTTCAATGAAGAACTTCAACAAGCTTATAGAGAATATATGATGCTGTCAGTAAGGAATATGATGATTTTAACAACCTTAAGGGGAAATAAAAGGGGGAAACTGATCATTAACGATATCATGATAGAAAAAAAAAAGACAGAGAATAGATAAACTACATTATGGTGTAAGTGGGAGTGGTAAGTCGAAGAAAAAGAACAAGAAAGAAAGACAAAGACAGATAACGTCACAAATAGAGCAAGAAGGATGGAAGACAGCAGATAGAAAGAAAGAGAGATGTCATGGCTTTGGGGATTGAACTTGACACAGGGCAGGGCTGAATCCCTGGATTTGTAAGGGGAGCATCCATCATGTTACCAGTCAGAATGAGATTGCTTCCTCCTACCTGCAGCACGGCAAACATGATATCATGTTTCGTTTACATGCTACATCTTGGAAACCCATAGAGGTGAGATGGGTACCACGTTTTCATTTCTGCACAATCTAATCTCTCTCTCACAATAAGTAAACAGCAATCTTAAGTCATTTTACATTAGGAATAATCAGAGGTGTAAAAGATCACGCCTCAAAAATCCACCCTCACCCTATATTATTTCCTTATATTACTGGATGCTTTATCATCATGTGAAAATAATGGTTATATTAAAGGAGATATTTGGCAAAAATGTTTTACTTATTGTCAAAAAGCATACAAAAAGACCAAAAACAAGTATTGCCTTTGTAGCCAAAGCCTGATGTAGCTTAATTATGCCAGTGAGCATAAGTGGTGATCTGTTTCCCTTTGTTTCCAGTCTTCAAGTTAAGCTACAGGAACTGTCAGCAAGAAAGCAAATAAATGTAATTCTCAAAATCTTGCACTATTCCTTTAAAATAGTATTTTAAGGTATGGCATAACTAGTCCTTTTTTGACATTGATTTTTTATTCTATGGCTGTACAGTATAAGAATTTGGGTACATTTCTGTTTTCATTATCATTCATACTAGGACTGAAATAAGAATGGATCAATTAAACGTAATAAACAGACATCCAAATATTGGGTGAACTGTGGTCAAATGTAGTAGAAGGTTACATTGAATGAATACAAATTTCAGTTTGATCTACACACATATAACAGACAGTGGCTGTGTCGTAATGTTTCTAACATTGGATAACAGGCAATGCTTTACAGCTTAGATAAATATATTTAGGTTTGTATTTATATTGCTCCTTTGATCATGTCAAAAACATCAAAGCATAAACCTCCCACGCTTTATTGTTCCTCCAGCTGCAATTTTATTGATGCTCCATTACTGCGTCACATCATCAGTTAGCTGTTGGAGAAATAAAAAGGATCCAGATATAATGAGTCATCTGCCAAACATGTACTGCTGAAGAACAGTTTGTGCTGGATGAAGCACACTGTGTCAAGCACCAGCTGCATTAAAATATCACCCACTCAAGAAGCCTATATAGTGTGTGAAAGGAGCTGAGAAGAAAGAATGGAGGGATGACTAAAGGCAAGACGGACGGACAGATGATCTGAGGTAAAAAAAACAAATATTTGATGGAGCAAGGAGGTGGATAAAGAAAGGTAAAAAAACCCCCACCAAAGTGGAGGGTGAGCAGACAAAGACAGGAAGGGAATAAGAAGAGGAACACAAGCAAAGAGACATTTTTGAAGATGAAGCAAGCACGACATTTGGAGAAAAAAATACCAAAAAATGATACTACAGACAGTCATAAATACTAGAAAAGGCGTACCAGAAAGATGGATTCACTCGCCTTTATAGCTGATAAACTTTAATCCACCAGGTTGCACTGTTGCACTTCAATCCCAGTCAGTAAGGAGCCTGTCTTGACCTTATGTGAGGGAGAGGTGGAGGAGGAGATCATACAGCAATTTTCAAAAGATTTACACAGGCAGTGAATCTGAAAAATACATGTAAGAGAGGAGGTTACAGGACACGGCTGCAATTAAAACCAGACAGCACCCAGCTGAAGACAGCAATAGAGCTGAAACAACAGGTCGCAGAGACGATATATTAGCATAGGTAAATGCTGACAAAGCAGTGGATGCATGAAGAAGAATGTAACAAAGTGATTGCACTAAAACCAAATGCAGTAGCCCTAAAATGACACTAAACCAGCACTGTTTGATAAACTGAATTAGATTTAAAACATGTTTGAAACACATTTTCTCATAGAACAAATAATAGAAGGATGCTTCAACTGCATGTCTCATAATAATGTGCTGCTAAAAGCCGTGGATTTCATAAAAGTTTAACTTGTTAAACAGAACAACAAGCTGGATTTGACAATCTTACCCAGATTACTAATTCATTATTACACAGAAGAAACTACTGCCACTCCCAAAACAGGAACTGTTCTATATCTAAAAATATATTTGTTAACTGCAACTTTAATTCCGTATTAATTAATTCCGTAATTAACAAATGTGTTAATTACATTTTGTGATGTTGCGTCAAACCATCTCTGTCTCCATTTCTGTCTGCACCCATCAACACCTTGAATACATTTGTGAAAAAATAATGTGCTTGGAATAAGTAGTGCTTCTCGCTAAATTTCATCTTTACAGAGTGCTAATGAAAGAACAAGCAATGAATACCATCTAATAATGGTAGAGCCTAAGTAAAATAATGTGTGACATAATGCTTTTTGTGATGCATTAATGTGTCAATGTTTGTGGTTGATGGCTTTTATTTCTTAATTCTCTGGCAAATATAATAAACCAGATGTCCCTAACGCAGCTAAAGGGGATGGATATGTCCCTCTCTATAACAGCTACAATACATGCTGATGGTTTTGTGTGGTAAAACAATGTTGTGCTTATAATCCAAGACAATTTTGGATGCAGTGCGTTTCTTATTGTCTTCATCTGGACCACATATCACAGTTACAGTGTAATAAGTCACCTTTACTGGTAAAAAATAGACAAATTTTGTTTTTGCCTGAAATAAATAATATTAATCAAAAGGGTAGAAGCTGAAAAAACAGATAAATTATTGGCAAATGAAAAATATTTCAATACTGTGCATCCCTAATTTATACTATTTCATGCTGTGCTACCACTTAACGCTGGTTGTAATGCTTCATGCTGTGCATATACTAAATTCAGCCCATCCAAAGGCCAATTTAAGGCTAAAACAAAACCCCTATGTGCTGTTTGTCACAGATGAACCTTGATAATTACTGGCTGGCTACTTCCAGACTAAACAGATACACACAAAACAAGGCAGAACACACTGCCATCCCATAATATTATCCCTGCTGGATACTTTGAGACCCCCACCCACCTCCAACAGCTCAGGCTGAAGACACAGGGAGGTGAATCAAGGTGCAGAGAGTGTACAGTGGTCTCCAGGGACAGTGAGCTGCTCCAATCGACTCTTCCTGTCAATCTCCTGCCACCACACACACACACACACACACACACACACACACACACACACACACACACACACACACACACACACACACACACACACACACACACACACACACACACACACACACACAGGCACTACCTGGAGGTCAGTGAGTGGATTGGCTGAGAAATGTTTGCCTTACCCAAGCATGATGTTGATTAAATTAACTCCCACTGTTACACACTCACTCCCACAAGACATGTCACTCCCACTGGAGACCAGAGAGAGAAAGAGAGAGAGAGAGAGAGAGAGAGAGAGAGAGAGAGAGAGAGAGAGAGAGAGAGAGAGAGAGAGAAATGGGGAACTGAAGGTGACAAGAGAGACAGAGATGGAGACCGAGAGAAGCTCAATCATTTTAAGGATAAGCTGTTTTAGCTTACATAGGATATTTATAATTAATCTTTTCTTGTTTGTCTGCATTACATGTTGTATGCAACAAGTCACATTTGGATGCCTATTTATATTCTGTTGTATACCTATTGCTTAAGCAGCCATACTCAATGTTTCAATATTAACAGTGGATCACATACTCTACTACGCTTTTAGTGTACCCACAGAAAATATTGTCTTTCAGCTCATGGTTTTGTTTTTCCGGCCAACAACCCTGCCGTTTTGAAAGTAAAAAATCACTCTCTCGAAAATACCCACCCCATGGACTTTATTGCTATGGTCACAGTGATTGCCCTGTGAATTCTTTACTTTAAAACGTTGGTGACATACACAATCTAAGTAAGTGGCTTTTATCCTGAAGAGGAAAAGTTGTGCCAAAACATAAAATTAAAGAGTCAAAAAGTTTGCATCACAGTCATAAAAGTGCAGTTTTCTCCTACTTTCAATGATCATAACATAGGCCAGTTTTTTCTCGGAGTGGCATTTCACTTTAAGAAAGCTTAATACATGATTCATTTTCTACTGAGAACATTATTCAAATGTTCAACGGAGTGGGTGCCAGCAAAATCAGTTAAAGTCCTAATTATATGCCGGGATTTCTGTCTCCCAGCCCACTCTGTTCTTGCAGCAGCAGCAGCAGCAAGGAGAAATTCTATTGCACCTGGGAAATGAGAGACAAAATGGTGAGCAACAGTATCTTTCAATGGCACATCTATCTCGTTAGAATTTACAGAAAATAAAGTGGCATAAAGTGATCAATCTGTACCTGTTCAATTATCTAACCTTGGTATTGCTGGTTCTGCCCTGCTCCTACTTTCTTCCTTTGAACTTTACTGTATATGAGGTCCAGTTTTTAGAACTATAAAAAGTCCTTGTTTTTGATGTATTTTGCGCTTTGATAACCAAAAGAAGTTGACAGCCACATATTTCAACACTAGCATTCTTGAGATCTCTGTGGTAGTGATGCCAGTGCTCTGCCAAGGCTTTCTGAGTGAATCCTCTATAATTAAAGTTGAGGCAGTTCATTTCACAAGTCTCTTTTTACAGGAGGTCTTTAATGCAATGCCATTAGGCTCCACCACCCACTCTGCACATTGTAAATACTGAATGTCCTTGCTCACTTGTTTTTCTGTTGGGAACCATGTGTTCATCATCCTTTAAAATATGCCTTCTCTGTCTTCTCTCCTACAACAAAGGCTGCCTTCACCCTCTTAACCTTCACTTACGCCTCACATCTTTGGCTTTCCTTGAACCTTTTGGAGCCTTGCAACCACATTACATACTTAAAATAAAGAAGGATTATCTGTACTCTATCTACATCACAGGCACTTTGATTTTTTACACCTGTTTATAAGAGACTGTTGACTCATGATAGTATTTATATTCCATATGCATATACGTCACGTTATTTTAGTACCAAATTGCTGTTTCCCTCAGGAAGTGTATGAACCAGACGGTATGATTAGTCTTCATTGGCGATAACAGATATCCAGTGAGTAGAAGATAATTATAATTATCATGGTGGGAGACTGAGTTTTAGGAAAAGCTCAAAGCCAACATATTAAAGTCCCAGCGCTAACTTTATGACAGCTGGTGTGGCAGCAGTTCCTTTGCATCCCACCTGCCATGGAGTGACGCCAAGTCAAAGATCAGATTTCCACGGTGCCCCGGCACCTCCAAGAGAGTATGAGATTCAGTTAAAGCCCACTGAGGAACTCCTAGCAGGTGTACACAGCAGATGAGTGCTTAAGACAGTTAATGTCACATATCACACACACACACACACACACACACACACACACACGGACACGGCCATCCTCTGCATCACAAGTGAAATTAAAAGTAATGGATTTCTAAATCAAAGTTTGTGCAAAATGAGCTGCTTCTGAAATAACTGAGTTAAAAAAAGAAAGTGACAATCTTTTCTGATATAAAAAGAAAAAGAAGAAATGCTCGCTAAGAGATCATCACGCCTCTTTGGCTAACACTTGAACCAAAGTTGAACATTTCTGACATTTAGCTGTGTTTCTGGGAGTTGTTCAGTGTCAAAAATGTCTTTTCTGCTTCTTTTTTTTTTAAATGCAACAACAGGAGACATTGACAGATTATGAGTGAACGCATGGCTGCATATTCTGCCCGGATGGAACTACTTTAAATGTCAGTTTGGATCAGCACCTTTGTGCCCTTTTTGTTGAATGGCAACAAGACACACTGTGGGGCAATGTGTTGTATGCTTGATGGTGTTTTTAAGCCCCCAACGTCGACTTCAAGGCAGCGCTGCAACGTCAATTTCAAGGCACCTAACCCTAACCTTAACCCTAACCCTAACCCTAACCCTAACCCTAACCATTGCCTAACCCTAGTGCCTTCCAGGCAGCGCTGCCTGGAAGACAACGTTGGGGGTTTAAACAACACCAAACACCGTGTTGTATATGAAGATAGAGATTTTAAATTCTGTGTCTTGACCAAGATATATTCAACAGATAAATGGGCAGTAAATGTATCATTCACAGTAATGTGATGGACAGTTAATACAGGGATCCGTCTTGGGTTAGGAGTGGCTTTGCTTAAAAATAGTCGAATACAACTTCTCCGACACTGAGGATTAAATACTTTGGATTTCAGCCTGCTGTATGATAATAAACGTATAAATAATTTCATCATCAACTGAAGTGACCATTTCTATTGGATCAGATGTTTCTTATTTGATGATAACAACAACAATACAGTGCTGCCATTCTTTATAAATGATAATATAAGCTGGTTGGCACTGGGAAACCTGAAGTGAATGTTGGCAGGGAGCCGATTTATGAAACAAGCAAAAAACATGCCAAGGAAGGAAACCAAGACAATTATGTTCAAAATGTAGCAAAAAAACCCTGATAACACCTGCAGATAATCTCACTGAGATCAAGATCTCTTTTGCACGAGAGACCTGAACACAGCAGGGAGAAAGGAGAACAAGCAAAAGCTAGACAAAACTAAAGTTTAAAATCTGCCATTGGGAAAAGACATTCAACTTTTTAAATCGTATGTAATGAGGTCCATTTATAAGGTGCAAAGCAGTGAAAGGAAGTCTTTCCAAGTTCAGGATTTACCCGAGGGGTAACAAGAGTCAAACAGTTGAACAGGCCTGAGATCTGGTCTGCTGAGCAGCAGTTTTAATTTAGAGAAGAGAAGTGATATACGGAGTCAGCTGTTGCAGGAGACCTTCATGAATAAAAATGATAGAATTAAGTTCTCTTCTTATTGCTAGTGAGGACCAGCCTATTTTTTCATATAGTACACAGTGATGAATATATGTATCTCCTGTGATCAAATGCAGAGCACAATGATAAGATGATTTTTTTTTTTTAGATAAAATAAGCTGTATACATACATTACATGACTGGCATTTTACCATCTCAGCCTGGAACATACCCCCTACTCAGGTATAGGCGCATGGTGGGCCTGAGTCTGACACTAAGAATACAAAATAACCACACAAAAAAGCATTCATTCAAAATGTCTCAATTACTGCTGAAATCACAGTTTACCTTTGGGCACATGCACACCCATGAGTGCACCAGTCGTAACAGAATTTGATTTACTGCAGAATTATTCTACCCTTCCCTTCACAAGTTGACAGTGACCAATCAGTCAGCACTTAGAGGAGCTAATGATGCATACCTGTTTTCAATGTCACTGATTGAGCAGATAAATCCAAACCTACATTACAAACAGAACTACAACAACACATCATACATCACCACAGTGAGCCTCACCCCCTTTCAACAGACCAGCACACAAAGAAACCACACACACACACACACACACACACACACACACACACACACACACGCGCACACCAACACTGACAAAGCATCATTGACTTTCAGGATAAAATGGGATGCTAAGATCTACCTGACATGTCAAAGTCACACACTTGCAGACCCAGACATAACACGCTGCGATCACTCAAACCACTGTCAAACTTTTCGTAAAACTTCACAAGAAAGTATTTTAGGTATAAAAAAATCAACCGTTAGATTAAATGTCATTTTTTAAAGTGTCTGATTGCGACACTGTTGAGACATTGTTATTTAGCCTGATTGAAACTCCTAACTTAGAAAGGAATTGAAAACTATTGTTTAAGCAGCAGTGCCAGAGTGCTCTGTATGACCATAGCTGGTCTGTGTTTCTTGAAGTCATACCAGCATCTTGCCATAGTAGAAAACAGAGGTCGCTGGCTAAAGCTGCTGCTGTTTACAATTTAGTGCTGTGTTGATTTGGTGCTTAGGAGCCATCATTGCCCTGGGCATCATCATCATCAAAGGCAGGCCTTCATGTCAGGCTGTTGCAAACAAAGTTTGACCTCAACCAGAGTATTATGTAAATCATCTATAACTACAAAACGTGATGGGAAGTTCAGGGGGAAATCAACAACAACATGTTGCTTGCCATGGTGTTATGAGTCAAGTACTCTGCCAGCAGAGCATAAGAATTTGAAATGAGAAAATAGAAGAAAAAGATCATGGCAAAAGACATGACATGTGGCATTTTCAAAATGGAGAACTTTGAAGATAGATGTGTTGGTAAATTTGGGTTAAGTAACTTATTTTCTGTTGGAAGGGCAACTAATAACAACAGTTTTTTTTAACCACGAATCACTTTTGTGATAGTAGGTTTCACTGTAGTCACAGAACGGTTTCATATTGGGTGTTTTAGAAGGAAGACACTTCCAATTGCATAGGCACATGTTCTTTATATATGACCACATGTGTACTGAAGCCTGCTGAGCTTCATGCTCATGTCCCCATACACTCAAAAAATAGGCTACCTTAACTACACACGCCCACACACCTTTCAAACTCTTCTGGCAGAATCTAAACACTTGCATATTGTTTTTTCTGCAACACAAAACAATTCAGACAGTCATTGTTAGCGCAAATAGCTAAAACATAGAACTGGCCTTTTCTTTCAGGCACCAGGCAAGAAAAATCCTCCCCTTTCCAAAATCAAATTTCTTTTCAATGCTTCCAACTGTGGGCACACAATGACACCTGAGCTGAAACCACACAGGAAGATCAGCCAGGGCTAATTCTGCCTCTGTATTGGACAACTCTATTAACCATAATCCCCTTTGGCGCACCAGAGGTGAATCCAACACACGGCTGCTATTGAGGAGGAATTAGGCTTCACGTTGAGGGTTTACAGCCTAATGTCACGAGGGGACAGGAAGTTGTTGGTGCATTTTGAAAGAGCTGGAGAGGAGGGTGAAAGATATTAGCTGGATGTTAGGAGTGAAATGATTCATGAATGAAAAATGGGACTTAGCACCTCTGTGAAATGAAGACTTTACAGGATGCATTTTAATGCTTAAATTCTGAACTTATTCAGCCTTATACATTTAGGCACACTTATCCAGATTCTTGAAGAGTTTAAAATGAACATGGAAAGTTATCCATGGAAGTATAATGTCAGCTTAATATTCTAAAAAGGTACTTTGAAGAATATTTGAAACATGGGAAGATTTCAGAAAAGGTTTGAACATTAAGAGAAAACCTAACTGCAATTTGTCCTAACTGCATATGTCAAATGTTTTTTTTTCATCTCTATCTGTCAAGATTTTGTTCGTAAAAAATAATGTATGTAAATCTGCAAATGAGGCCGAACATCTGTTAGATGAATAAAACACAGGTCTAAGGGGATGCCAGTATCACTCATGTTTTAAATCTACAGTTTAACGATTAGTCTCTGGAGAAAACATGCAATAAACCCTTTTTCCTAAAACAAACAAACCCAAAAAATAATTGTAATAATTGTGTTTTTGTTTTTGTTTGGTGCCATTAAACAAAGTTTAATAACATACATATAAAACTTTCTGAAAATGTTCTTTTTTTAACTTCAACATTAAGTAAGATAAAAAGCAATGCATGTATGTTTTTAAAGCTTCATATTCTATGCACCACAGGTGGCAGCTGAATGATGTGGTTTGGCTTGAAGCAGGCATCTGTTACTTAGTCTAACTGAACCAATTTAGACAGCAAAAAGACAATTCATCTGCTGGTGATTCATCATTATGTCTCCATAACAACTCTAGAATTTATGTAATGCTGTAATTGTCAAATGTTCAATATAAACAGGCTTTTATCATTTGGTTTTGATGGCTGACTATACAGTATTTCTCAGGAACTGGGACATCTTGCCTATATTTAACTGTATTTTCTTTTCTACAAATTGATTCATCTGCTGAATCCCTGCAAGAGGCTTTCTATAAAAAAAAATGTGCCCAGTCTGCTTGCTCAAAAAGATGAACATATAGACACAATACATATGGGTTTGATAATGCGAAAGTTGCAACTTAATTACATTGATATAGTGGTATATTTAAACAACTGAATTCACTGTTTAAAATTGATTACAAATGAAGTCTCTGTGAGATTGTGTAACGCTGGCAGTCATGTTTAGAGTCTGATTATTTGTTCGATGGTTACTGTCTTGTCAGTAAAAAAAGTAAAAGTGACAAACCTATTAATTAATTGCAAGAGCAATGTCAGGTTTACATTGTGGGATGTACTGTATTATAAAACATTGCTCCTGTGTTTGTTAAAGCAGCATTAATCAAAAGTTTGTCCTGAAGGGGGGCAGAAAAACAGCTTGACAGTTATTAGTTTATTGTTGTCACAGCTAACGCATGTTTGCAAACAGTTGTATACTTATACATCCAGCATACCTGAAGCAGCGTTAGCATGTATTACCTCCGCAAAGGAGGTTGTGTTTTTTGGTTTGCTTTGTCTGTTGGTTTGTTTGTCAGCAGGATTAATGAAATACTACTTGCCAGATTTTCAAAAAACTTGGTGGAAGGGTGTAGGATGGGCCAAGGATGAACCCATTACATTTTGGAGGGGATTTGTATCACAGTTCTTTTTTTTCACTTGCACGTTGTGAGATAGGGAGTTCCCCACTGGGTAAATTTACACTCCATTGACATTGCGAGGGCATGCCTTGGCGGAAATCTGCACTCTCTAAGTGCCCTTCTAGTTTAGAGGCGAGTTTTAAGCCAGCCAAAGAATGTAAGTACAGTTAACATTAAAATTCCCTTGGCATGAAAATGTAACTTTGAGGTTTTTTAACATTAATATGTGTTCCCCCAGTGGCTAGAAATGGCGATAGGTGTAAACCAATCCCTGGGTATCCTGCTCTGCCTTTGAGAAAATGAAAGCTCACACTGTAAATCCGAACGTTCAAAGTACTTAAATAGATTAAGTAGTGTATACTCAAAGTTTTAGAAAAAATTCTACTAATTTAATTTTTTCAAGTTGGTGTAACATGTTCTTCATTAACTTAAAAACATAACTTAAGACAACTTAATAGAATTGAGTAATAACATACTAATAATGATAAAGTCCTGCACTGTTAATTTTAACAAGTTGACTTTACTTAAAAAATGTATGGAAACTCATTGCCTTGAAAAAAATAAGTTCAATGAACTTAGTAATAGTAAATTAGTGCAACTTTATTGTTCTGAGTAAACAATACTTAATAAACTTATATTTTCTAAGTGAACACAGGTTGTTAATTCTGAGTAAGTAACACTCAATAAGCTTAAACTTATTAAGTGAAGACAACTTGTTTATTTTAAGTAAATTACACTTAATTAGCTCATGGTTTTTAAGTTAATCAAGCTTGCTTTTTTTAAGTAAATACTTAATTAGCTCACATTTTTTAAGTGAGCACTACTTAATGTTACTGACTTGTTTTCTGGTTCAGTTGGGCCGATCTGGAATCTTCTCCTTATGAGGTCATACGGAGTAAGGTTACCTCCCCTTTCTCTGCTTTGCCCGCCCAGAGAATTTGGCCCACCCATGAGAGAGAGACATCATGGCTTTCAAACGAGTAAAGTAGCAGTTGGTCAAGGCCACACCCCCACCCTCCACCTTACCCCCCTCTCTCCCCCTCAATAGCATTTAAAGCTATACACACAGAAATGACACATCCTAAGGAAAGCGCATTGTGGGACTGGCTCTAGTGGCTGTAATTCTGCACCAAGGCTGAATTTCAGGAAAGAGACTTCAGATACAGTATTAGGGGACCACTAAGGTCTATATAAAAGTATCCCAAGAGAACCATGCCATGGGACCTTTAACACGTCTGTTTTGGTCTTCACTAACATCAGCTCTTCTAAATGTTCTACATTCCTCAATAGCTGTATGTAAACTGTGTTTGTCTGTTCTTTGGTCCTGGGCATGTAGCATACAGTGCCGTCAGTCTATTTGAAAACCTTTAAATATACAAGTTGTAAAATTGGAATAAGCACAAAAGCTTTGTAAGAGCTGCACAAATCTGTTCAATTCAAAACACATTCAGGAGTTACATTATATATAACTATATATATATATATATATATATATATATATATATATATATATATAGTACAGGCCAAAAGTTTGGACACACCTTGTCATTAAATGTGTTTCTTTATTTTCATGACTATTTACATTGTAGATTCTCACTGAAGGCATCAACACTATGAATGAACACATATGGAATTATGTACTTAACAAAAAAGTGTGAAATAACTGAAAACATGTCTTATATTTTAGATTCTTCAAAGTAGCCACCCTTTGCTTTTTTGATAACTCTGCAAACCCTTGGTGTTCTCTCAATGAGCTTCATGAGGTAGTCACCTGAAATGGTTTTCACTTCACAGGTGGGCTTTGTCAGGGTTAATTAGTGGAATCTACAATGTAAATAGTCATGAAAATAAAAAGGAAACGCATTGAATGAGAAGGTGTGTCCTAACTTTTGGCCTATATATATATATATTGTTTTTGTTTTTGTTTTTGTTTGTTTTAACCTGTTCTTTTCCTCATCTTCGTTATTCCTGCATTCAATTTTATGTTCTACATTTATCAGGACTCGCTCTGTTGACCCCCAGAGATTGTGTTTGAATGTATTTATTGTCAGCTTTGGGTTTAACATAGAAAAAGCAATAGTGATAACAACATCAACAGTGGAGTGAGATGTTTTGTTTTAAAGACATTATGGCTGCATTGTGTTCTGGTATATTGAGGCTACTGTCAGTGGGGAAATTGATATCTCGGCTTCTTCATAATGGAATATTCATTGTAGGCCCATGGTTGTTGAATGTCTGAACAAAGTGTTTTGACTAGAATAAGCCCTACTTTTTTTTTTTTTTTTTTTTTTAGAGTGACATCTTCTGTTAAACTGCAATAGATGCTCTAAAAAATGAGGCATGAGTCATTTCAAATACATCTTTCATTTAAGACCTTTGAAGTTTCATTGGATTTTGCTTTGTTCCACTCTATATGGCTTTTAATGTCTAAAATACAGTTATTCCACCTTAACAGAAACATACGCATATATCAGTCAGAGCACACATTATGCTCAGTACCAGTACAAAGTATGTGGCGACTCCAATTGTGCAGTTGCTGCCAAAGCTCGACAGTGACTTAGATTATGGGAAACCCATCACTGTTTGATAACATGGGCTTGCGGAAAAGCCTCATTGTAAGCTCCAACAGAAAGGCTGCATTGATTTGTGGTAGCAACCACACAAAGCCCAGTCCGCCCCTACCTCCACCGTCCTCAACGAACAACTTTATCTCCTGGTGAGTGCAAAAGCTGATTAAACATTTTCACCTGTGGCTCAGCCCTCTTGCCCTCAAAAAAAAAGTATCATCCCAGCAGACAGGAGGGTAATTGAAGTTTCACCTTAGTTTTTTTCCACAGTGGAGTTCCACAGAATAATACTGGAGAAAGAAGGTCACTGCCCGAGTGCCCGTGGCTGCTTACATTTTCTCTTTTTTTGGACTTCTGATCATAACAACGATAACGTGATGTAAGTTATGATGTGTTACTTTGTTCAGCTACGCAGAGGAGAAGTCTTGTTAACGTGTAAGCTTTCTCTTCAGAGGAGGCAAGAGGTTCTTTTAAACGTTTTAATAGGGCAAATACTTTGAAGATTGAAAATTTGCATTGAAGATTTGAACCTGGGTCCTCCCTGCTAAAGAACCATCTCCTCTCTGAAGAACTCAAACAATCTCCCTACCTTGCTATTTTTATAAAATAGGTACAAAATAAGTCCTACTTTTCTTTCACAATGTCATAATGATTTGGAAAATCTTTAAAGGTCCTATGACATGCTGCTTTTTGGATGCTTTTATATAGGCTTTATTGGTCCCCTAATACTGTATCTGAAGTCTCTTTCCTGAAATTCAGCCTTGGTGCAGAATCACAGCCACTAGAGCCAGTCCCACAATTAGCTTTCCTTAGGATGTGCCATTTCTGTGTCTGTAGCTTTAAATGCTATTGAGTAGGAGAGAGGGGGGGCAAAGTGGAGGGTGGGGTATGGCCTTGACCAACTGACACTTTGCTTGTTTGCAAGCCATGATGTCTCTCTCTCTCTCATGGGTGGGCCAAATTCTCTGGGCGGGCAAAGCAGATAAAGGGGAGGTAACCTTGCTCCTTATGACCTCATAAGGAGCAAGATTCCAGATCGGCCCATCTGAGCTTTCATTTTCTCAAAGGCAGAGCAGGATACCCAGGGCTCGGTTTACAACTATCGCCATTTCTAGCCACTGGGGGACCATAGACAGGCTGGGGGAACGCATATTAATGTTAAAAAACCTCATAAAGTGACATTTTCATGCCAATGCGACCTTTAACAGTCAGGGCCCACTGACTATTTTTTTCTTCCCCAGAGCCTTTAACTTTATTGTATCTCCAACTGTGCAAACTCCATCCACAACGAAAGAGCTTCGAAATTTGGTTAATAAAATATATATACTGTATATATATATATATATATATATATATATATATATATATATATATATATATATATATATATACGGGTTTGAGAATGCTCAATAGTAACACTGTTATTGATACAAAGGGCAGCTCAGATTGTTGTATGACTTTTAAAGCAGGTTAGGTGGATTTGGTGTGTTCAAGGATGCGTTTGCACAGCATTAAGGCTACATTTTCATCCTAAAGATTTCAGTCCTGGTTGACATGGTGACACCTGTAGTTACTGGTGGAAAAAGTGTGGTTTAATGCTACAGCACATACAACAGAGGAGCAAATGAGATTATGTTTACAATGCAAACAATTTGTTTTCCACACAACAGCAGGTAAAAGGAGTGTGTAACCTTGCTGGGATGTTGGAGGTGTGCAGCATGCGATCCTTAATTTAACAGCTCCCTGCTGCTCCCTAATCCCTGCCACATTTAAAACTGACAACAAATTATGAAAATGACTATAGTCTTGTTTCGTAGATGCTTTTTTGATGACCTCAGTGACTGGTTGAATGCTTTTAATGGGATGCGGCAGCAGAAGGATGTCTGGTTTGCAATAGCAGTAACAGCTTAATGAGATCAGATTTTAAAGCAGTAATACTGGAATACATGCATACATCATTTCCAGTGGATCTCTTGTGCGTGTAACAGCAATTTGACTGCAGCGATGGAATGGCGGACTCTGCCATTTACAATGAAAAGTACTTGGGTTTGATTTTTACAAATGTACTAAAATCTTGAGGAGGATAGCTTTAAAGTCTCTGACAAATGGATTAAAATCTTCTCCATAATGTTAAGTATGTATGACTAAATAAAGTTTGGGTTTGGTTTAACTGTTGCAGTGCTGCCATTTAGAGCAAATAACCCCACAACTGGTATCATATTTTAATAATGTTGCTTAGCTCAGCTGTGCTTGGTGCACAGAAATGTGTGATATCACCTTTTTACAACTCAGTTCCGTGTTCTTTCCCATCCACATCAAACCAGTGAAAAAAGCCAGGACAAAAGCACAAATACAGAAATCGCTCATGTGGAATAATTAGAACGGTTAGAACTTTGGCAGAAAACAGTGTGTCCTTGTTGGATCCAGTTGCTCAGGGTAAGAATCCTTTTTTTTGCAAAGGCCTTACAGTATATAGGTGCACATGCCGGTCGGAGTGACATCTCAAACACAAAAGGGTCACCCTGCTTTTGTCACCTTGATGTAGAAGGTACTCATCTCAGCCAATACTGGCGGACAAATTAAGTTTAACCTTTGTGTAGTCACTCTGTGTATCAACATCCAGACCAGCAGCAGCTTTCCAGTCCAATCGGCATTCACAACACATCTGACAAGCGTTACAGAAGCATGACCACCATCTTCTGGAGACTAAATCCTACAGGAGAAATGTGTGCTGTATGTTATTCGACAAGTCAACCCATGAAAAAAAGATTTATTAGGTTCATTTCTTAGATCAAGATCATCAAATACAGTGTGGTCGTTTCAGTGACTTGTTTTTTTTTTTTCTATAAAGCTGTGTAACATCTGCGAGATGTTTTAATTTGATCTACACAACAGAGTTTGACTATAATGTGTGACCTAAATTGGCAGCATTCAGGAACAGGAAGTGAGCTGAATGCGGTGTCCAATTAAAATCAAAACTGCTAAGCTGACGGACAAGCCTGCATAATGCACCTATGCTTGGTCATCACCCAACGGCAACACCCACACAGACAAATCCATCCATCTCCCCAGTTTCCCGTATTGCAAGCATTGCAGTTACCATAGTCCTTGATCGGTTGTTGGTGCCTTTTAAGCCTCACTTCTAATGGAACAGGACGGCCAAGACAAGCCAAGGCATCATTTCACACATCAAACCTAATCAGGCATTCAAAATGGCCTCATCCCCCTTAGTGACCTGCAGCCCAACACTGTGTACTGATTAATCTCACCCTGCAACATTATTTGTCTAGTTCACCATATTCCAGCTCAATCTTAGCTGACTTCCATCCTTTTAAAAGAGAAAACAAGGGCATGTATGCATCTGGTTCATGTGTGTGTATGCACGCCATCTGCTCTAGCCGTGCACATCAGCAGTGGACATTACAGGGTGAGACGAGAGGTCCTGGAGCAGATGTGCCAGAGGAGGGGGTTGACATTGACTGAAATGGGAGCAGAGGTGAGATAGCCAAGGGAGTTTATCAGCATGTCACTGAACTCATTAACAAAAAGCATCACTTGTATATTTCTCATTACCCAAAAATATCACAGCACTTCCAAAATGATGGTTTGACCTCTGGCCTCAGGTTGTAAATCACACATTTGGAACAGCTTACGCACTAATGCAGTGCATACTAGAAAGACTGAACCCACCAACCTTTGTAAAAAAAAAAATGAATGAAGATGTTTACAACCAAAATTGTTAAGTTTCAATGAAGAGCAAATGCAGACACAACGCAGAGCCAGAGTGGGAATTAACAGGTTTATTCAAAGTACTTAAGTACAAGTCCAGGTTTCCGGATCGGGGAAAAGCATGTCTAGGTTTCCAGGGAGACAAACAGGTCCAGTGAGTTCCGGGCAGGGGTGGTTCCGTCAGAGTAATACAGTTGTCGGCTAGTGGTGAAGTCCAGTGGTGGTTGTCTGGTCCGGTGGATGGCAAGAGTGAAGCGGTAGCCGGAGTCAGGTTCCAATAGTAGCTGAGGCACAAGACAAAGGATCAGGACAGGCACATATACAAATGGCAAAAACAGGTAGCGCCGTTTGTCAGGCGTGAGACTGTGGTCATCTTGACTATGATCTGACGCAGAGGGGAGGATTAACCGGGTATATGAAGCAGAGGTTGATTGTGGTAGATGAGATGCAGCTGGAACCCTGACTCCCGCAAACCAGACTCCACTCCTGCAATTAGGACAGACAGAGGGGGGGAGAGAGCAACCTAACAAAAATGGCAGAGAAAAAACCTGCTACATGTGACTCTCCTTGATTGATGAACCTCAGGAAAAAAATGTATGTTGATACTTGAACACTATCTGTAACATGAAGCATTAAAAGCCAAACATTGTGTCGTCATATCCACTAATGGTTGCATGGGAGGGATTGTAATATCTGCACATGTGAATTTGCCCAGAACATAAACAATCTTGTCACTGACTCAACAAACACATAAAAAGCCCTCAAACATAATACTGAGGTGTCAGAGCACAACAGCTGGTGCCTGGTCCACAACAAAGGATATACTGCACACACATACATTTTCACTGTAGTGTTGTCTGTGAGAACACTTGAAGCCAAAACATATGCAACTCAATGACGCTCTTTAAAGGCCAAAGAGGCAAGCGACTGAATGGGGCTGTTGCTGGTGGTGCATGCAGATGGGAAGTGGGTGGAGAGTGATTTATTGTTAAGCGACGGAGTGGGTGGGATGGTGACGAGGGGGCTGTTGCAAAAAGCACAGACGTACAACTTCGATACAGGAGCAGGTGTGCAGCTTTACTAAAGCAATGCATTAATGTTGAATGGAGAAACAGATGATTAAATATACATCATCATTATCAGAGTGTGTGTGTGTGTGTGTGTGTGTGTGTGTGTGTGTGTGTGTGTGTGTGAATCATATGTGTAATTCATGTAGATGTGTTTCATGTGCGCAAGGCAACTTTGGTTTATTAATGATCTTACATCAGAAATACTCAAAAGTTTAGGAAAGAAATAAGGAATAAAAACGTTCTGTGTCTGTTTGTGTGTAACTGTCTAAAATGTAATGTGAATACAGGCATGTCCATAGATGCAGTATGGTAAACTCTAAATATTGTTACTACAATTATGGGTTCCTAGTTGCAAACAGTTTGCAAAAAAATGCTTTGATTTAATGTTCGCATGTTGTAAATCACCATACTCATTACCAGGATTTAATTCTTCTTTTATATATTGGATAATTCTGCAAAACCCCAGATTTTTGTGGCAACATTTTTCTACCAATTTCTAGCATATCCGTGCATGGCAGCTATGTTACAGTATGGCTAGGGAAAATCAGCAACATGGTCACATTCGACAACATATTCCAAAATGTTCTGGAAAGAATGTCACATAATTTAGACTTTCTTGTCTTTGCTTATAAATAGCAACCATTGATTTACTAGCAAGGACTACATCATCAACCAGATACGTTTTGAACAATTTAATAGTGAAAGATGATTGGAATGCGTTGTAAAGTCGCTTGTAGTCATCAGTTGACTTGATGTTGACTGCGTATTGTGGGGGCTTCGGTAGGCCCCAGGCACGACAGTCCCCCTTTGGACCTACAGAAGAGGAGAAAAGAGAGGAACAGAAATAGGGTCGGAGGGAGGGGTGCAGAATGCGGGAGCGAATGAGAGGAGAGGGTTAGGTGGGCATTTATAGGAATACCGGAGAGGCGTGTTTGAGGTGTGGCCCTGCTCCTGAAACTCTGCTAGGTAGCGTAAAATACAACGCAACTGGCATGCTAACAATAAATTCCCTTCACGGTTACTGTTGACCAATTAGTCGAGAGGCTTTATGCTCCGGGACATGCAGAGCACAGTAGGTGAAGGAATCCCAGACAGCTGGAAGCGTCTCTAAACATATTTTCATGTTTTGAAGCATGAGCTGTTATAGAGCTAACCGCACTATAACAGCAGGCTTCCCTTCTCATGTCTCTGGTGCTTTCTTTGTTTGTTGTTCTCTTTGAAATGCATGTTACTTAGGAGTGATTTAATCCAAACCACAATCTTTTTCCTGATCTTAACTAGTCATTTTGGTGCCTAATCTTAACTTTCATCACTGCAAAATGCTCATATTTTGTGGACTAAATTTAACCATAACGGCCACCGAAATGATCGCAGTGATTTGTACCCGGCTCAAAATCACCTATTTCTTAAAAATTAAATACATTTCTTGAATCTTGAACAGCAGCAGGTAAATATGTCATCTAGAGACTTATTGTAAAATGTCTAAAACCTTTCACCATCTCTGACCAGGAGCTAAGTTGCTTGTTACTTTTTACCATTATCCTGTTTTCCCAGTGCTTCCCTATTTTTTTCGCGAATGGTTTATGGACGCCTGGATGAACCCAAAACCTCAGGCAGGCAAACTGCAGGCACAAGAGACAGGATTAGAGGTTGAAAACATACAAGAAGAAGAAATAAGCAAAGTTGGCTGGAACGTGACTAACTGTGAAAGTTTTGTCTACGACCTGACGCTGAGTTGAGGAAGAATCGGGTATGTGAAGCAGAGGTTGATTGTGGCTGACGACAAGCAGCTGGACACCTGAATTTCGCACACCTGGCTCCACCCCTGCAATTTTGACATTGTATTGTACATTTGTGTCGTTGTATATGAGAAGTTAGAAGAGCAAATTATAATTTGGCATAAATATGAAGAACACAGACTCGGTTTTACAGGGAAAACGCAATAGGCCTACAGTCGCTGCTTCCTAAAACAGGAAGGAAAGCTGGCAAAAAAAAAAATTGCAGACGCTGTAGATGTTTAAATCACAACTCCGATATCACTTCCCCATCAGTCAGGACCAAGGTCTGACCATAATTACACTTGTGCTTTCCATAAAGCTGTCGTTGCTGTAGCCTTTTATTTCAGTTGCAACCCTGGCAGTGGGAAGCGATCGTGAGAGCAAATAAAAAAATATAAAAACATAATTCAAACCGATGTGCGCATTGGCGACACACGGCTCATTAAAATATATTGTAATGGACTGTGTTAATCCTTCAGATTAATGTTAAATGTTAATGTCAAATGCTAAAGAGTATCACTGTTCAGATACAGATTAGAGATGTTGAGTTAAACACTGAGATTTCCGCCTTTTGAGTTTAGATGTTGTGAACCTTCTACAGGTCATTTTGCTATGAGAGTGAGCCGCGGGAGATCGTCCACCTGTAGTTGGCTGAGAGCTAAGGGGGGTGTGGCTGTTGTTGTGTCCTGCAGGAAGAGAAAGGAATGTACAGTAAGTGTGTGAGCTAGGCGAAGGTCAGGTAACGTGAGTTGGCTTAACTGTTCTTGTTTTTTTGGTGTTGGCTACGGCCCACAGTAGCCTGTATTTGGGTCAATAATAAAACTGACAGTAAACTGGCTATACGTCTCACCGGCTGCTTATTGAGGGACGTTACAATATATATTTCATAAAAATACCCATCAGGGAATGTTAACGGGGTTGTCGGTCTCTAAATGTTTAAACTTTTATGAGCGCACCCTTCTCTCTCTCTGTCTCTCTCTTTCTCTCTCTCTCTCTCTCTGCGCACCGCCGCCTGATCTTCTATTACAGTTACAATTACATTGTCAGTAGGTGGTGCTTTTACACCGGTTGATCTCTGATCTCAAACTTAACCTGCTCCCGACCAGGTTAGGCGTTCAGCATAAGTTACCACGGCGATTGAACCCGATAACAAGTGATCCGCCTTCGTGATACAGAAAATCCTGGGTTGAACCTGAAGTTAGCTCGCTAATGCCAAATCCTGCTTCGTAGTACAGGCCTCTGGTGTTTGTGAAAGCTTCACAGACAAAATTGATAGGGCCTAGTCATTTTTTATCATTTCACAGCCTTATTTTGAATCAAAAGTGTAATATGACATTGAGAAAATATGAAATAGGTTATTCAATGCTAATTCTTTAACACAGAGCAACACATTATATACATTTCCATTATATTTGAATAGTTTTTATAGTATATAGTAAGGGTGTGACAAGATCTCGTTTTACGAGATCTCGCGAGATTAAAACGTGACGAGATTTCTCGTCGAGGTGAAAAGTTGTCTCGTGAGGCGATGTTATGTCAGCGTGATGGAGCGTGAAATTACTATTGAAGATCCACCTGCCACTTTTAAATCATTTGTGTGGCAACATTTTGGTTTTCCTGCGGAAATAATAAACGGCGAAAGAGTGACAGACAAGACGAACGCAATATGTAAACATTGTAAGAAAAAAATGCCGTATACCGCGGCTAACACGAGCACTATGCAAAAACACTTACAGCACCACCACAGCTCTCTACTAACTACTGCACCCGCGACGAAAACATTAAAAGGGCAAACAACTCTAAAAGCCTTTGCATCTCTGCCACCGGTAAGTGCAAGAGCCACGGCAATAACGAGGGACATAGGCGTTTTCATTGCAGCTGATATGAGGCCATTTTCTGTGGTGGAAAATGTTGGATTTCGGCGACTCCTCCACACACTGGAAACGAGGTACGTCATCCCATCACACGCGCATTTAACTCGCACTGTAGTCCCAAACCTCTACAAAGAAGCCAAGGTCAGTTGAATAAAAAAACTATTTTCCATTCATATATTTCATCATTGAGGATTTCTTTAAATTTTTTTTAAAAATCTCGTCTCGTCTCGTTCTCGTGAACCCAATCTCGTGATGTGTCTCGTCTCGTGGAGTAAGTGTCTCGTCACACCCCTAGTATATAGTAACTAACACTCTCAGTGTAGTTTTGGTATAAGCCTACAAAATATGTTCAGGTACAGCAAGTAGCCTACTTTATCTCTGAAGGTGTTGTCAGTAATACTCTGTACTGTTTTATAATTACAAGTTTGTGTAATTTGGGGTTTCTGTAGCCAGTGACATTTCATTATTTGTATTTTATTTCCAATGCAGATGTAATGGCATTGTACATTTTTTGTTTTTATTTGAAGGCTGTGGCTTTGTGTAAACACAACCCCAATTATCATCATTGGGTTTGAGATGCTGTGAATACATTGTTTGATAGGCTACAGTATTGTGGCATAGTATCAGGACATCCTGGCTAGTGTCTGTCGCGCACGGCTAGGGGCGAATGGCCGGATGATGGGCGTGTTTGGGAGAAAGTCCAGGGCTGTTTTTTAGCCCCAGTCCATCCCTGGGTTTTTGTACATACCGCGGAATACATAATTAGGCGCACTTTAAGCTTCCCCTTCCATCTCTTTATGGGAAACTCCCACTTTCCCCTTGACCCTCCCATGAATGCATATGCATGACACGGAAAAGCACAATTTGCCATTTTCAGTTCCCGCGACAGACAGTCTGCACTTTTACCTCAGTACGGCCTGTTTGTAAATACCTCGCTATGCTTTTACGCGCACGTTGTGGGTGCAAAAGCGTTAGTACATCTGGCCCAAAGTCTCTCTCTTCGAGTGCCTCAGTCATTGCTGAGCTTTACAAAGCACTCTCATTGTTAAAATTTAATTAAGTAAACACAAGTGCTTTTCTACGTCCTTGCGTGGCTGTTAATGGCATCATGCGTGACTCACACCTCATTTAACCTGGAGTTACAGTTTCCTAACACATTTTATTATTAATAATTTATAAGAGTTTCATAAGGGCCATTACCAAAGACTGTATTAGTAAATTAGGGTCATCAGGACTTACTTTCCCCATCTAAGCAGCTCTGATGCTTTCCCAAGGGAAATGAAGAAATATGCAATAGACAGAAGAGACCATTGAAGCCTGTCTTGGGGATGGAATTAAATATTCCACTCTGCCACTGAGATCATCTTAATATGTATTCATATTATTGCAATGTGCATACAGGGGCCTACAGTATGTACTGCCCACACAATGGTACTAAGAACAGGGAACATCATAAATAATCCTACATTCCGTATTGTAAACACTGTAAAAAGTCTCAATTATCCCTAATTGACTCTCACTGATTGTGGTTGGAGTCACCACGGTCAGTAACGATACGAATCAACAAGTCAAGAGGCATTTCTTTGAGAGTACATGAACAGACATATCAAGGATGGCTGGGTTGTTACCCCTCAATAATAACATGTCCCTTGACGCATTTTGAATGCAAATATTTGAATTGACTCTGCAGAGAAGGCTTTCTCCTTGCTGACATTGTAGGTTACCAGTAAAAATAAGATAACTATTTCCACCAACCATTTTCATCTTTTCCTTCAGATCACAGAAGCCTGTCTCAAAATCTGAATTGAGTTATACGATTGTAACCCAATATATCCAGTCATTAGTTCTGACAACATGAAAATATTTTCTTGTTCGCCTTCTTTGAATACAACACTACAGAATAATCAGTAAACTTCTCAACTTTAAGATGTCCACTAAAATGTTCAAAGTTTCTGTTTATTTAATCTAAATGCAAATAATGAAGTACAATCATTTTCCATTCAAAGTAGCAAACCTTGATGTTGTCTTTATGTATGTGCATGTATTAATTTTGTGCGGACATGCATCTGTACATACAATTAAATTATATGGACTCACCCCCTATTTGGGGATATAATTGGGTCCCCACAGGCATTAACTATTAACATTAAATGTCAGTGCCCTCCTAAATAAAAAAATAATTATCTGTGCTGGCTGTGTATACACTATAATAAACGCTGATTATCCTCACATTACCTCCCTTCCGATGTGTGAACTAAGAAATTATCCAAGTAACTTTAACTATGCAGTTATCAGGATTTCCAGATCCAATAGCCTTTAGGCTGTATAGGGAAACTGTTCACACACCATCCCCCTTCATGACAACAGTATCTTTCTTTTATCTATGAAATATTCTGAATGTACACTACTAGCTTTTCACGGAGTACTGGAATATGTTGTTTCTGGAAAGCACTGTATACATCACTCATATAGTCATTTTAAAAAGGAAATTCAGCTGACACTCCAACACTCTAATCCATAACCCACATGAAGTGCACCAATGCATTTTTAGATCACTAACATTACAAGCAGTCAAACAATGGAAGGGTAAGAGCCAGGGCTTTGGCAGTATTTGTGAGAAATGGTCCTTCATAATGGAGGTTTGATGGTGATACAAGGTTATAATCAACAACAGCAACAAATAAAGGCAGGAAGAAAAGATTGAAAGTGTTTTTTTTTTCATTATGCAAGTCAAGACTTTGATTTGATTCATATTTCAGCCCTTTATTGGGGAGGAAGTTTGTGTGTACTGGGGAGGGGAATTGCTAATGTTTATTGAATTCCTTTTACATTTGTTTATTTTCTCAATCCTTAGTGTTGGAGAGGAAAGATTTGCAAAAAGGATATTTTTTTTTTAAATCAAATATTTGTCGTATGAGAAAAAGGAAAAAACTGGATGACATTTCTTTGCTACACCTCAAAGTACCTGCATAATGTAGGTACTGCAACACTCAAATCAGAAATCTCCATTTTTTTTTTCATAACCTGGAAGATATATATTTTTTTCTAAGTTTGCTCCATAATTCCCTACATTCATATCTTAACATTCCTGTTTATCATCTCGACCAAATATTTTATAAGCAACTAAATATATGAACATTATCAAGTCAGCGTATTGAGGCACCTTAGTGCACATATTTCAAAGGACTAATGCCAACACTGTGGAAAGCCTATTTGTAGCGGAAGAATGATTCTGTTCTCTTCGGCTAAATTATTAACAGGCAACTACAATGGGTATTTTTAGTTTCGACCACACCTTACAATATTAATACTATTAACCATACCTGCCCATCACCTTGAAAACTGTGGACGTTTAATTGCAGCATTTACCAAATTTGCCAACAAAGCAACAATGACTGCTGTGCTGTGAGGATGACAAAGGCAAGGTTTAAATCTGGAGTCTTACAATGTTATGCCTAAGCATGGGAAACTGCAGAAAATTTAATAAGATGGCAGTATTTTTATTTTCATGTCCTCACATCAAGTTTGTCTTAAAATCCTAGATGGCCCAGAATGTATAATGTTAAATTTTCTCAGCAATCTTTAATTTATAATTAAAACATGATTATTGATATACTTATATGACTATCTTGATTCATTTGTTTTTATATATAATTCTTCTGAGGCTTTAACATTATTAATTTACCACTTGCTGAACAACACTTTAAAACTATCAAATGAGAGACATTCCCACACACAGTTTTGTTAATCCCTTGTGATATTCTGTCTGTTACTTAGCCAAAAGAAGAATGAAAAACATGTCTTTCACTTTTTCAATTTCACCAATTAAATAATGCATTAGAGTGATTCCCATCTGAAGCATGAAGAGGTCATGTCCTGGACTTCAAGTCACTGATGTGTCTCTCTCTGAAAACCACATTGAGGGTTTCAGTCAGAGTTCCATATGAGGGCCTCTTTTTCCTAATGCCATGGGCAATCTTTGTTCATTCAACTGTATAATGACAGATGTTATTGCAAAGTATACCAGGGATCTATGGGAGATTGGAAAATAGATGCAAATGGCTTAACTTATCCACAGGCTTGTTGATGCTGGCTTTCATATTCAGAGACAACTAGCAGGATAATGGCAGAGAGAGTCTTGCTGCAGGCGTAATATGTTAGCTGGCAAATATTAGTTGTAGATTTGTGTTGGTTGTGGGTTTGCTGATGCTTAGATAGTTTTTAGTCACTGCTAACAACTTAAAAAAAATGTTTGATGGTTGCTAGCACAAGTTGGCGTTGGAAGTTGGCTGCCATGGATGTGCATCAGTGTCTCTCTCTCTCTCTGAGCCCATAGACTTTTAATAGGACTCACCATGTGTACATAAAAATAACTCTTGTAGGCTCTTGGAAAGTTTTAAGCCTTCATTGTTTAAAAAATGCATACCTCAAAGAGTAGTACAAAGAGTATCTTGTTTGCAGTTCCAGGTGTACTTTAAACTGTTTGACCAACATATCTTTTATTTTTTTGTTGCACTACTACGTTTGGCCACTGGGGCACCTCGGCAGCAAGGTGACTGGTCACACTCTTTATCAGTATTTAATACTATCCGTTCTTATTCTTAAAACTGTAACAGCAGCTTGGGCTGCTGATGTTTTTTTTATTTATGATTCTGATATATTGTATAAATAAACTTTTTAGGAAAGAGAATAAATAGAATAGTTGCACAGGGGTTATCTTTTGAGTGCAGGTTCATCTTTTTTGTTGATTTTGGTTTAAGTGTTGATGAGTTGGTGGTGATTAGTTTATTGTTGATGTATTAGTCCATCCAAATCTGAGGAAAGATAATTGTATGTCTGCATGTTGGGTTTGTTGTTGGTTTGGTGGCAGAGTATATGGACAGAAAAGAAGAGAGAGGTCTAATGCTGAGATAAATAGAAGTACTGGGCTAGATCAGGAATGAAGCGGTAGGTGGGGGTTGGCGTGGGTTTCCATTTAGAAACAGATAACTGCTGAGGAGCACCTGTCGTCACAATCTGTCCACCTCCACAGTGAAGCTCTGTAATTCTAAGAATAAAAAAGCGGCTGCTTCAAATCTTTAGTTGTGGTATTCGGTTGAAATGTTTGATGTCGATCTGTATCTCTGCTTCTCTGTTTCTCATTAGTACTGCATTTCCTTCTCACACAAATACAACATCTCACTCACCGTCTTTTTCTCTGAAGCATCTATGGATGCTCTATTTTCTCATGTAGCACAGCATGGCTGCTGATGTCTCGCTCTTTCTTAATAATCAATGGGAGGACAATATAACAAGGGACACCTACTCTTGTGTGCCACTTTCAAGGACAGGGCTGGACTCATTTTACCAGGTCATCCATCCCTATATCTGTGTTATCCTGTGCATGCGTGTCTTCCGCATTGTCTTTGAAAAATGTTGATGGATGAAGTTTATCTGGAGCAATGAGCGTAAACATAATATTGATGGGCGTGGCCCCTGGGTCTCCTGGTTAATAGGTTCTGACACCTTGGCATGGGCTTGATAGATCAGGGGCCAAATAGATGAAGGCTGCAGGCATGGAAAGCCTTATTACAGCCTGACAGAGAAGAGTAGTGGCTGAGATCCATCACCCTCTGGGGAACTGTGTGCATGTGTGTGTTTGCAGATTTAGAAAGAGTGGTGTGTGAGGGGGACATCACTGGCAAACGGAAATCTACTGAGTGCCAGGTTTCACACAAGGTGGGGCTGTTTTGCTGTCTGGACCAGTCTGTCACTAAGAAGCTTGAAAGCTCAACCCCATACTGTAGGTATTCCAATGGTATCTATGGGGGAGGGGGGGAATAAGTCATATGGACAGACAGGTAAACCATTCATTGGACGGTTTTAGTGTTATCCTTCATTTTCAGCGCTGAATTGTCCAAGATGGCTATTTTTTGCCTTTTATTTTGGTCATATAGAGCTCATGAAAAAAAGTTTTTTTAGAAATTATAAGCATTATTAACTGAGATCACAACTAGACCTCATATATCATGAATAACGGCAGCCAGGTAGAAACAGAATGAAAGGAGGCATCTTGCGATATATGTAATATTTTTTTTCTATGTAAAACTGGCAAATATAGAGTAGGACACAAGCACAACACACATTCTTTTTAACCCATTTTTACTGAGTGATTAAATCCCTGCACTTACTTGCTTACGTGCATGTGTTACCATGGTTACCAAATACTATAGAGATCACTTCAGATTAGCAGATGCATTTAAATAAAATTATTTATTTAGCTTTGAAATTCATACCAAAAAAGCCAGTCTGCTTTATAGACCGCGAATGAAGTGCACCTAATTGGAACAGGTGGACTGGGACCTGACACCTGTTCAGGCGGTCACAGTGCAGTTGTTTGGGGCAGCACCAGAGTTCACTTGACAGCCTAAATGAAGCAGACCAAACAGGCGTACCCACCAGAGTTTCTTTGAACAGAACCAAACAAGTCAGGTGTGAAAGCACTGTACATCTGTTTTTCAGGCAATGGCGAAAAATCATTTATTTTCTTTACTTCCACTCATAGTGACCAAACATACAGTGACTGTGAATCGTTGAACTGAACTGAACAAAGTGATTAAAATCAGCAAAGTGACAAATCGACTGCGGGGCCTATCTTTAAAAAGTGTACAGCAACGCTTACTCCTCTTTTTCTTCAGCTTCACAGACAACAAAATATTGTAATCTGACCACATACTGATCAAGGTCTGCCCCAGCTTGGATAACACAGCTGGGTTTTGCCTCACACTACTTGGCCCTGATCATGTTAAACAGGATCACAGATTAACTATAATAATGCATTTAGCCTGTCTTCCACATTTTGCTACAATTTGCCAGGATTCTTCTAATGCTGGTGGTCACCAATCTTGCAAAATCTAGTGGGTCACACCCACAGGCGCATGTGTTTATGCTTGCACCTATCCCCTACAGACAAAGACAAGAAAACAACATAACACCTTTGCAAGATATTCCCCCTGGCTTTCCAATCAGTGATGGTGCCAAAAACCCGGCACTGCTGACAGACCTCCCAGCACCCTAAGCTGTCGACTTGCGCCTTGTCCAATACACAGGCAGATTAATAACTTAAACAAGATTGCTGCCACCATAGTGGGGAATGTCATGGCCTTATGAACAAAGTTGGTTTCCAGATCCAGTGCAAGAAAAGGGAAGATCTCCTGGTTTTCCAATGTTACCTAACGACTATTTAGTGCATTTATTTTCCTCGTTAATCAGTATTTTCAGATACATTAGGAAAAGAGAACATTGCACTACTACATTACCAACATCTCTCACTCTCTCTCTCTGAACCATCTATAGATGCTCTATTTTCGCATGTAGCACAACATGGCTGCTGATGTCTCACTAATTATTAATGATCAATGGGAGGACATTGCAACTCTTGTGTGCCATTTCCAAGGACAGGGCTGGACACATCCATCCCTATACCTGTGTCTTAAAAAATGTTGATGGATGAAGTTTATCTGGAGCAATGAGCGTACATAGAATTTATATCTAATAGGAGACAATAGGGCAGACCTTGGCTTTAGAACTGCTGAAGCCAAGGTCTGCCCCCACTGGTCATGGCCAACCAACCTGGGAAAGAAGTGAATGTAGTCCCAGCCAGGACACATGGTGCTATGACTTTTCCCTCGCGGATGGGAATCATCCTGCTAAACTGCGCCAGGCTACATCCTGTCCCCATCCGTCCCTGTCCACGGGTATTTTTTTCACCCACCCAGGAAATATTGTTTGAGTCTTATGGCCTGTTGGACAACTGAGCAAGGATACCTTTAAAAGGTGATAATTTAACATGTTTTTTAGCCTTTCAATGTAATATAATATACAATGTAATGCAAGTGTAAGAATTAAAATACAACAAATATTGGCTGAGAAAAATATATTTTCTGGTTACAATAAATATACTGACTATTTATTTCAAACATAATACTTAAAATGAGTTGTACACACTGTGTTCTGTGGGAAAAGGAGCAGACAATTTGCCCAATACTGAATGTTACCATATTACACAGATGTCCTGCTGAATTCCTCTTGGTACAGTAGGAACCATTAATCCAGTTGGAGAAACTCTAGGTGGTTAGTATCACTATGTTGCTGGAGGGGTTGTCCCAGAGGGGCTGTTTTTCATCCTATGACAGGCAATTCAGAGAATTTTTGAGAACCCATCCCCAGTCTTTTACTTTATGTTGAATGTCCTGTCTTTTTTCTTGTACCCAGCTGCGTATTTAGGGATGGTGGTCAATGTAGGCCAGAGCTGAGGATGGATCTCTGATTCAATGGGTGGATCTGTGCCCAACAATCTTCAAATCTACACATGCTGTGAAGAAGTATTCCCAGTGGTTTAACATAGCAAAATTACAAAAGAACTGTATTAAACTCCATCACAGAGCATCCAACTTGGTATGTTCTCTGAAAATACTTCAGGGTTGCAAGCAGGCTTCATCCCTGAATGAATTAGATCCTCCTGAAAGAAAATACAAGGGCCTCCTCCTGAGGAGGTGTTTATGAGGGCAAAAACAGAGATGGAATCCCGGTGAGGAGACTGTAAAAATGGTCGTTCATCCATGACAACATTGTCAATCCACCCTCACCTCCCCTTTCAAGTGTTGGCCTTCTGTTGTACCTTGGCTTTTATAGCCAAACAAGCCCATACGTTCATAAATCTCCTGGGACCACTGCACGCTTCCACCTGGGCTCATGGAAATATGAAAAACAGGAACACATAAAAAAGATAAACAATGTATAAACTGTATTTAAATGTATTTCTGGACCTCTGACAAAGAACAAAAATAAAATTAAATAAATAATGACACAAAAGTGACCATCATTGATCTATTGCATTCCTTATGCCCCTAAAGGGTCAACCCCAGCAAAATTGGTGAACTTTGACATGCAAATGTGTGCTGCTGACCAATAGCAAGCCATCTTGACAGGGCTGACCTTTGGTGGAACAGAGAGCCAGAGTGTCTACAATAGAGGAAGCTTGTGTTGCTTATCAGCTGTGTTGTACCAGCCACTTTTATGCAACCCTTCTGTGTTAGGGTATAAACTGCTCCACAAAAGAGGCATGGTTTGCTGTTGTTGATTTTTTTTTTATTCTCCCTTCAGTAACTCTTTATTTACTGAACATATGTACAAAAACAGTGATATGATGTTTGCCATCAGTTAGCTCGCCAACAGTAGTTACCAACTAGCCATTAGTTGTCACTACACCTCCAGGCTGCTAGAACCACATATTTTGCAAAGATGCATGGATAAACTTCACTGTGCCACTTTCCGGTGTGACCGAACCATAACTCTAATTTCAACCACCATGCCTATCACCTTATCTTAAATCCTATCTAAACCTAATCCTGACCTTGACCCTGAAACAGCCTTTTGAAGCAGTAAGTCACGGCCAATGGGCTTTCACTTTCCGAAAACATCCTCACTCTTAAGGTCTAAAACTCAAAGTGGTCCTCACAAAGATAAGTACGCAAGTAAGCAAACACACACACACATAAACATGCACCCAATCCCTCACCCTTATTCACACACATGCACACACACTGCTGCCGATCAGCAGCAGGATGATCCTATGCTCATGCATAGCTGAAAGGCAGTTTGCTCATGCGGATAGCTTTGCAATCTACATAGGCTACATAAATCAGGGCAAGCCAGTGTGATTTAATCTCAGTAGCCTTCAGTGGACATGGAAGATCCATCTCCCAGACGAGAGGTCCATTTCCCTGAACGCCCCCTAACAATGCCAGCTCTATCGAAGACCGAGATATTCGCAGGCAGATGGTGTCTGTCTGAGAGTGGAATCGTCCTTTGAAAACCAAATGAGTCCCATTTCTAAATGCCTCAGATCTCTGGCTACCATTTCATTTATTTCTAACTGAAATTAATATTTTTTTAGGAGGCCTTGATGTGAATGCAGCATCAGTGACAGATAAACATTTCATATTAAGCTCATACAACAGTCTATAAAATGAAACAAAAAACACAATTCAAATTTCAGGTCATTATCAATAGAAATCAATGTTTTGGAATAAAGTGGACTGGAAATAGCAAGGGACTGACTTTTACAGCTCAAGATTGTTTTGCACAGATGGCAACTCACTGTGACACACCCCAAACAGCTGCTGCATAATTTATCCTTCGTCAGATGAGTTGCAATGTTGATTACCAATTTCCTATCACAGTCATCATTATTTTGAAGATTCTTTCATGCATCATTTATAGTGCATCAACTAATGGTGGCATTTTGCTGAGGGGGGTGTGTTTTGACTAGTGCAGTATTTGATGTTTTCATGCCTTCTGTACTGTATTGAATGTACATGCAAAATCACAAATATATACAAAAATGTGCTTAAAATGTATTTTTATCTACACTTTTATTACACAACAGAGGGATCTTCCATCAGTGAATAATGAGGATTAGTTTTTACCTATAAAGACGACTTAGAAATTTCCACGTGTGAATCAGCCCCATAGGATGTGCGCCACAATTGGACATAGTGGCCAAACAGTGGAATTGCAACTCTTGGCTTATCACGTGATGACCTCTGGCCCATAGCCTCATATGGCAAAATATATTCTGGTATACACCTGATCAAAAATGGCAATGGTTGTTAAATACTGTTTTTGAACTATGTTACACAGGAAAATTTTGTTTTCACCGTAAAAACAAAATCTTCAAATGTGTTTTTATCTTTTCCGGACTTTTTTGTGGAATTGTTTTTAAATGTATAAGCAGAATTCCTGATCTGGCTTATTTAGATTTGTGGTGTCTTGTAAGCTCATGCTAGCTGGTCATAGTTGTACAGTATGCATGGCAGTAATAACAAATAAAATACATTGATTCATACAAGGTTGTATCCTGGGTTGGGTAAAATGGGAAGAAATCCACAGTGCATATCCATACAGTAAATTTCTCTAAGCTGGATTTTATCTATTGGTATGATCCATTTTCTTGAGAGCTCACAGCAGCATCTATGGATGGCCTCCCTCTGTACATCGTCATATATCCTACAATATTATGAGACAGGCCATTAGTTTATTGCTCAGCCAGCATTTGCAAGCAAGTGAGTGTAAACAATGCGAAAAAATGTAAGTGGAGAGAGAAACGTTCACCAATACATGGCGAGAAAAGACAGAAATGTTTGTTACTGACTGATGTTTTTGTTTCGTTTGGGTTGCTGGCTTGAACATGACCAAATTACTCTGAGTCTAGGAAAATGGAAATGAAGATGGATCTTTGAACACACACACACACACACACACACACACACACACACACACACACACACACACACACACACACAGACATCTGATTGATTGCAGTACATTTAGTACTTAACCTGTCACACCATTAAGGAAACTCATATATTAAACAAATGTGATCAAAGTTGGCTTTATTCTGAATGTCACTGCTGTCAAACACAGCTGCTGCGTCTCCTAACTTGCATCTGTGACATTTGCAGAAGAAATGCCACCTCAAAGCAGCTCGCACACCTTCGATGTGCTTGAAGCGATAGAAAACAACAGAACAACAGCTTGCCATGGTCCGTAACCATGGAAATGTGTTCGGCCTCGTTCATGAGAGAAGCTCTCGGTCCATTTTGAATCACCTCTCACTGTCACTCTATCCCGAATCACACATGATTGTATACCCGCTCCACAGATGAAATACAACAGCTATTTGTTTTATTCTCAAGGGTGACTTAAAATGGTGGTATGCACGGAAAAGCAGCCCCTCCCCTCTCGCACTCCAACAAGCAGCTACAGGGATGACACACAGTACTGGAACATGAGAAACCCAGCTAACACTGTTGCCATGACAACCCTGCCAGAGGATAACTGTTTTACAGCATAGAACACTACCCACTACCTTGGCTGCCTCAGAAATATGTTAGTCTTCTTTGCTCTGTATGGCATTGGTGAGATGCTTTGGTTAGTTACTCAGGGTTTCTAATCACTCACTGTGGTGATTAGACTACTGCACTTCCAGAAAAAGAGTTCTCCCCCCATTAGAGCTAATAGACAAATGAAAGAAATAAACGCTAATGGACCATTCTATTGTTGGCTGTGAAGTAATTAATCGACAATTGTTACATCTGCATTGGAAATGTAACTGATTTTAGGAGTTGTACTCCAACTCATAACCATATCTCTTTACCATCTCAGTTTCTATTCAGTACCAGATTAAAACAAAATAAAGGCACATAGCTATCGTTTATAACAATATTTTATCAGGAACATTGTCATCTAGCTTCTGGACGATCAGATTTTTAACCTCAGCAGTACAAAAAAAAACGTCATTCTTTCCTCATAAGAAAGGTTAAAGCAAAACTTTGTTTCAAAGACACAAAGAGCCCTCTGTTACATGTTCATGCTTTTTATGGGGACTAATGGAGTCAGCAGTGTGGGTTTATAGTTTATCTAGTAATGCTATTGCATATTTTTTCTTTCTGAATATAATATCAGTTTGTACATTGTTCTTCTTTGTCTCATTATTAATATATCATCAGTCATTTATATCATTTTCTTAATTTTTTACCGTAAGCAGGGCCCCCAAAACAAATCCTTAATTCTATTGATCCCTAAGGCAAAACCAGATTCCAATTAATTAGATAAAACAATTATGTGTGACCTATTTATCAAAAAATATTTCCACCAAAGGAAACAATGGGTATTACATAGAGGAGTAAACATCCCTTTGCTGTTGGGGTTTGCAAGGCACACACACATCCTTGTCAATGGCCATCTGAATCATTGTGATGTAAATTAAACTGATCCTGCATTAGCATTGCTGTCTTACTAGGTAAGGTGCTAAGAGGACTGGACATTGCTATCCTCTGCCATTAACCTGAGCTGCTGCTGAGCTTGATGGTAGAGCTATCATTGTCATTTCAGTTGCATATGTTTTGAAATTAAATACTTTTCGTGACCTATCATATCCATAGTATGTTCCATGTTCCATTGGCTTATGAAATGGGTAAAACAGTAAATATTATTTTGACATAAATTGTCACCTTGGTTGAATTCTGGTGACATTTAGGTGACGTGTTGTTTTAAACTAGATAGAACAATGACATCCTGACATTACCTGAAACAAAAGATTGAAAGCAGTGGTTCAAGTAGACTATATGACAATGAGTATGACAATTCATTGATGAAATTTGTAAACACTTCTGGTTGCAACAAGCTCTTGCATCTTAAATCGGCACCATCATTGCTATGTGAGAATTTTTGTGCCATTGCTGCCTTTTAATGAGGCCAAGGCAGGCAGTCAGGCCTTAGTTAATAAAGCTGCAGATGAAGAATTGCCATGGCTGTGCTATTGACGTCTCCTATAAGGGGTGGCAGATTCAGGCCATTCTGTGTGTACCTTCTGTCATCATTAGCTTCAGGCCAGGGAGGATCCTATCAGAACATCCATTGACAACCAGCAATGTGAAATGCTGGAGGAAGAGAGAGACAGTGCTCGCACCACTGAGGCTGATTGCTCACATGGGTGAAGATTCATTTTGGTTAACCATCCCTCCATGCCGTGATTGGCTAAACTAATGGCCCATAAGCACACTTGATTACACAAAGGTGGTGAGACTGATTGGTGGAATGATAGCATCGCTCCTAGGGAATGTAACTTCAATAAGTAATTTCCACATAGGAGAAAAACAGAATAGTAGTTAAAATGTTGGTTCACTTTCTAAAGTCAGACAAACAACAATACATTAGTACTGATAATATTACTCTATCTTTCACATATGAAAAGTTCAAAAGCAATAAATGGCAAGAAACCTCGGGTTACTCTCATAAAGGAGCAAAATGTAGCCATAGGACAACCCTAACCTTTAAGAAGTCATTGGTCTTAAAGTAAAAGCTAAAAGTACAAAAAGCTAGAATTATTATGGTTATGGAAATCTCTTTATTTAAGCAAACAGCAATATGGTGCTTAAAAAGGAAAGGAACTTTCCTGAAGAATATGGCTCTATGTCAAACTGTGGATATCACACCTAAATCCTTCTGTCATTTAAGAAATTAGAATCTAAGAAGACATATAACAGGAAGGCTTAATTCTTCAACACATTTAAGCTGAAGAGGGACAGTAACTCTCATACACTTCTATCTTTCAAATTCCAAGACTTTACTTACTTTTCTTATTTAATTTCATTTTATGAGATGGTTTTATATTCAAGCTAATCATTGTCTGTCCTTTTTTAATTTTCAAGTAACTCCCATGGGCCTGTGAAGTTATATTAATCTATGGACATATCTTAAATGTTTTCTGACTGCTGGTGATGTGCACTTGGGTTGCTTTTATCATAACAACTCTTGCATACCATAACCCTAGCTGTAAGCTGTCTATGAATCACACAATCTATCTGTGAGACACAGCATATGCGTCAATGTCCTCACTGCTCTCTAGCTTTGGTAGACAATCATTTCAGATGATCAGGATATGTGAGTGGAGTGTTGCTGGAGTATATGGGGAGCAGAGTATGATTTTAGCCTAGAATGAAGAGTGCCTTTTTAGAAAGTCATGGTGTTTTGAAGACACTGTCCTCCATCCCTTAAGTCCAACATGCACATTCTACAGTGTCATGTATGTAGGTAAAAACATCAAAGTTTGAAAAGGCGGGATTAACTAAAACAGTTAAAATAAGGTAAAGTCTGCACAAAAATATTAAAAATAAGAAATTAAAAAATATTTAATAGTGCAGAATCAGGCACAGGATGTGAACTCAAACAGTGACAGTGAACCTCTATTCATCTATTTAAAGGGAAGTTCAAGACAAGCCAAGTAAACGTCAAGGTTGAATCCTACAAAAGATGAGCTACTGCCTTTAAAACAGATCTGATTATTGATAGGGAACTAATGCAGCCGGTTAAATTAGATCACATTGATTTCAGGTAAATGGTAACATTAATTGAGCAACTCCAGTGCAGTTGTTCCCAATTGCAAAACTGATGTACTCTGAATTTGTTACAGCTCTAATTCGCCGCTCCCTGCCAAATATTTCCAGGACCAGCAGCACCTCGCTCCTCCTAACTCTATACGGTATACTGTATTTAGCTAAAACACTCACTTTTTGGACAAGCTGGGTATTTATTTATTTTATTTTTGTTTCAGAAGAATATCTAATAAAATGGCCGCAGAGTTAATGTAGTATATTAAGACTTCAACCACTATGGTGCCAATCGTCTTGAGAGAAAGAATCTAGTTTTCCTGCTTAGAGATCAGTTATCAGTTGCCAAGTTGTTAACATCAAACCCAAAATTGCAAGCCCTGGGAAAGATACTTATTGATAACGGTTATTGTGGCCTATAATTCATGTCACATTCACAACTTTTTTATATGTAAAAATGTCCAACAATCAAGCTCTTATCCTAAAAAAACACAAAAAGAAATACACAGGTGCTGAAGAAATAGTTGATACAACACCCAGTAAAACATTTGCTGTTTCCGCAGCCCACTTACTATAAGGAGCGTGGCCAAACATGATTTGAATATGATGTAATTAACTTCAAGGTGTGATGGAAAATGAATACAAAGTACGGTAGAGGAACATACTGTATAGCCTGATAGGGAGAAAAAAAGGATTATCTTTATGGAGCAGAGGGAAGTCAACCATCTTCATGGAGATATGTGACATTCATTACCACTCAGCAGTAGGAGGGTGGACTAAATAAGGCACCTCATCATTCTACTGCTTTAAACTCATAACTAGGGGATTTATTCTCCTCCATGGATTGTAACATGCTACAATGGCTTAGCCTCGAGTTACCATGGTGCCGTTGGTGGACAAAATCCTGTATTTACAAAAATACAGTTATTAAAGAATAAATCCTAATTCATTGTGTATGTTATTGTATGTAGAAAGTAACACAATTGGCATTGGTTCAAATGTAATGAGGGCCAGGAACGCTGCAGTAAATGATTAGATTATCTGAATAGGAAAACGTTACATTGACCGTTGTTGAAATACCTCAACGAAGTGTTCCTGACTTTAAAAAAGGAATTACTTTGGGTAAAAAATTCCTACAATATTTATTATTTGAAAAATATAATTTAAGTAAGCATATAATAATATTCTGTAAACTTTTACTAACTTTACTTAAACCAATTATCATGTAAAAATATTGTACAAAATAAAAGTCCTCACCTACACAGGTATTTCAGTTATCTGGCTGATTCAGCAGTAAATTGTGCTTATTTTAGTCTTGGTTGCCTTAAATGGGCAAGCATAAATAAATTTGATGGAAAAATTATTCATTGCTATTTTTGTATATATCTAGACTAAAATGACACAGTTCATGCATTTTTTCCAAAATATGACCATTATTTTCTAAGTTACACTCTGTATCTCCCGAGATACATTGCCCATTTAGGGTAACATTTTGCAATGTATTCTTTTTTATTATATTTCATATGACAACTTTTAAAACATTTCATGAACAAGTAATTAGCTAAATTTTTTCATGTTATCCACACAACATTAGAAAAATTGGAAAAAACTGAACTTTTTCTCCCAAGATGCATTGCCTATGTAGGATATACATTTAACATTTCATAACTTTTTAAACAGTTCATGTGCCGATTTTTAAAACACCTTTTTCCTGTTTTCTTTTTTTTATTCTACCATCTTCCCCGAGGTGCCCCACACCAGATATATTCTATGGGCAATGGAAGCTGAGAAAACAGTTGCGAGCATTTTGTCCAGTGACCAGGCAAAGCCTCACTTTGCACTTCTGACACATGATGGATGTCTGCCCATCCTGGCACATCCTGCATCGGCCTTTCACTGACAGGATAGGGAAGTGGTCAATCCTGTCATACCTCATATCATCCACTGGCCTGGGAACTTTTGGCTGTTTGATCACTTTTTCTGGCGTATTGTCTTCATTTCCTTTGGATGGCCGTCCCCTTTTCTGCTTTTCAAGGTAGATGAGTTCCCTGGCAGCATCCAGCCTAAAGTCCTTCAGACACTGGTGTTTCTGACCAAGAGCTGCTGCATCACGCCGGTGGAGGAGTCATGCGTTATTGACAGCAATGTCAACTATCTACCAAAATATGCCCATTTACCACCGATGGGAATTTGCTGGAGTGCGATACAGGGCAATCATCATATCTGCCAAATCCACTCCTCCCATATGAGTATTGTATTCAGACACAATCTTGGGGCATGGCACACTTATCTTTCTCTTCTCCTCTTTAGAGTAGTGTCTCACTTGGCCAACAGGGTTGACAGACGCACAGGAGCTCACCAAAGTGACTGTTTTGTTGTCGGCCCATTTGACCACAGCCAGCTTTGCATCGTTGTCAACACGAAAGTCGAAGCTGCCTCTTCCTCTTTGTAGGAGGTCTCAATCTTCTTCTACGCTAAAACCCAACAAGCGGTTCTTTCGAATAGTGCCCAAACTTCTGAGGCCCATAGAATCTTTTAGATGTGTTACCAATCTCAACGATGTGAAAAAATTGTCAAAGTAGACAACGCAGTCTGAGGGGTTTCTGATGGTTTTGCACAACTGCAGGACAACATGTGCACCTAACCCAAACTCTTTGCCTTGAGGTTGATTAGAACCATCAAATGTAGACTTCCCTGTATAGACCATGAAGTAATACACAAATCCAGACACACCAGCGCGGACAAAGATCTTGATACCCCATTTTTTGGGTTTACTGGGTAGATACTGCCGCAGACTTCCAGCTTTTTTTTCCTTTGTAAGGAACCATCATTTCATCAATTGAGAACTGGTTCTCACTCTCCATTTCCATGCACTTGCTCCTCATGTTCCAGTACAGGCCTTATTTTCACAAGACGATCTTCACTGGACTCAAAGCTCATGTTGTCTTGAAAGTGGAGCATCCTGGATAAACATTTGTACCTTTTGAGTGGCATGACATCTGCTACTTTCTCGTATCTTGTATCTGTTGCCCAGTAGTTTTCCATTGCAGGCATTTTCACTATACCCATGATCAGCTTCATTCCAATGAAAGCCTTGATTTCAGACACATTAGTGTTGATGCTGCATCCAATGAGCTGACAGGAATACAAGTTTGTCTGCTGAGCAATGACTTCAAAGATGTCCTAATCGAAGAATTTGAAGAAGTACATTAGTGGAGTGGAGAGCTCGTCTGGTGCAGTGAAGCAGCTTTGTGTAGCAGTGGACTGGTGCTCAAACTCAGTTTTTCTCCAACTATTGAAAAGGAAAAATTATATCAATATTTCCCCAATCTTCAACATAAACCACCTAAGTATATGCAATTTTACACAAACTCCTGTGTGTTGTTGTGTGTGTGTGTGTGTGTGTGTGTGTGTGTGTGTGTGTGTGTGTGTGTCAGCGTATGTGTGTGTGTGTGTGTGTGTGTGTGTGTGTGTGTGTGTGTGTGTGTGTGTGTGTGTGTGTGTGTGTGTGTGTGTGTGTGTGTGTGTGTGTGTGTGTGTGTGTGTGTAAAATAGAGAAAGTATTGGGAAGGGAGGTTCCTTCCCTTTTCCCTCCACTCATTTACTAACACATCACCATAACACACATAATGTGGACACACACAGATAGAATATGTACAGCAAAACCACTAGATCTTTCACATAACAATTTGAAATACTCCTCTAATCATTACCTAAACATCTTCCCTCGTTTATTCTGGTTTGCTTGTTTATTCTGTTTTGCTCTTTCCTCGGCCTCATCACTAGAGCTGCCATTCAAATTGTCACTGCTGCTGCTGTCATCCTCACACTGTCCCTCTGTAGGCCTATACAGCTCATCTTCCTCGACTTCCTCACTGGATCCCTCCTCTGAATCTGATGAACCATCAGGTGGCAAAACTACAGATTTCACCTCTCTCTTTCTTGTACTGTAGAAACTGCTGACAGAAATTCCCTGAAAACGTGTACATACACATTTGAGAGTAAAATAAAAAAGTAATCAATGTTGCACACCTTTATCCTATTCAATATCTGTAGAGAACAGGCCTCAAAACATAAATATATCTGTGAGTGATCAGCCCTGTTAAATAAATACCCTTATATGGGCAATGTATCCCCCAGGATACAGGCATTCAATGCCTGATAATCAAAGTTGTGAGAAGATTATTTAAAAAATATCCACAAGAACATGTAAAACTATCCGTAAAAAACTATTTTCTTAAACAAAATCACTCTAAAATATCATAATCGTGAAAAATATAAAAACACTTACCTCATGGCCAGTGTCTTTGTCCACGTATGCTGCCATTTTGGATTTTGATACAAATGTTTGGAATGTTGGCATAAAGTCACATGACCTGATTACATGACCCATCACCCCATCAGTGTTTCTCAACAACTGCAACCACATAATGCCCCTCCCCCCATAGCCCCTTCCCCTACAGCCTGTTAAATGACTGTATCCCCCAAGATACAGAAACTCTTTAAGGAATTACTTTGGGTAAAAAATTCCTAGAATATTTATTATTTGAAAAATATCATTTAAGTAAGCATTTAATAATATTCTGTAAACTTTTACTAACTTTATTTAAACCAATTATCATGTAAAAATATTGTACAAAATAAAGGTCCTCACCTACACATGTATTTCAGTTATCTGGCTGATTCAGCAGTGAATTGTGCTTATTTTAGTCTTGGTTGCCAAAGCTCTAAATGGGTGTTGGGGACAAACTGCAGTCTAGACCCGTTGATTGTCAACTTCTTTTGGGACAGCCCAAAATTGCAAAATGTTAGAGAGTCTGCACAAACTCAGGTGTAACTCTGTAGTGTGACTGCCGCCTTAGTTCATTAAGTTTGCTGACATCAAGTTACTCCCAGCAAGGCTTCACCCAGTCTCAACCTGAGGGCTAATCAGCCAGAGTAATTGAAAACATGTGGGTGTGTAGAGCTTTTACCAGGAGAGTCGTAGGCCCTGTCTACACGTACATGGTTATTTTGAAAAACGGAGACATTTCCCTTTGTTTGTGCCCATCGTTTACACGCACATGGAGAATTCGCCTCCAAAAATTCTAAAAGCCTCCAGCCAGAGTGGAGATTTTGGAAAACTTTGTTTGCACGTTTGCATGTAAAGACAAAACGGAGGTTTAGGCAGCCGAGGAAGTGAGGAAGAAATTCGTTGCGATTCGTTGCTGTTGTTGCTATTTTTGGGATTCAAATTGGCTAATGTGGGCTTGAGCTTCTCGTTACACTGCCACCTATAGGTTTGGCACGCTCTTGACGGCATTGATGGCATATATACATGGGTACACATAAACACTTTTCTGAAAACTGACAGCTGTGCACAATGTTAGTTTTGAAAACGGAGAGGTTGAAATGTCCGTTTATGAAAATAGCCGGCCACGTGTAAACGTAGCAGGAGTGATGTCAATCAAGCACACTCTGCACACAATCATGAGGAGTGGTCTAATCAGGGAAGTTAACCAACACATTTGTGATTGGACCATGTGTGTGTGTGTGTGTGTGTGTGTGTGTGTGTGTGTGTGTGGGGCTTTCACTACAGCTACACAGACAGATGACTACTTAATTCATGTAATCAAATAATTACTTCAAGAAATGTAGAAAAAAAATTGGATTGGTATTTAAATATGTTAACTCATCATGGTCCATCTGATTTAAACCTTTCTGTCCATTTAAGACATTTTATTAACGGGGTTAAACATAAACATTACATCACTTGTTCTGTGATGCTTTCCTCAGAATACATAGCAACTCATTCTGAATGAATTACAAACACAGAGATAATAAGAGATCAGTCACTTTTATTTAGAAAGAGTCCCAAAAAATAATCAAGTTAGCACACATTCCATATACAAAATGTAAGTGAGAATAGCCTGAATATGTGATGAAGTTGATAAGCAACTACGGTATATGTTTCTGTTGTTACATCACAACAGTGATAATAATAATATAGTTTACCTCCCTTTGTGTTGCAGTGGTTGACTAATTCATATGTCAATTTCACAAAAGAAAATCAAATAAAATGTGTCTTATAATTAGAAGTGCTTGTCTGTATAAGTTTTGTAAGTAACTTATGGACAGCAAATTTTCTAAATAAGTAACCGAATTTAGTATTGAATGGAATCAGAGTAGCTCTGACACCATAATGAAAAGGGGCTATACGTTTTCATATTCAAACTTTTTATATAAAATATATGCATATTTGTATATATTGTATGTCTAACATTGTATTTCCAATTTTAAACAATTAACCTCACAACGTCAACATTTAAATGAAAATGCATGTTTGGCAGTAATGAAATAAACGTATGTAGTATTTGCGGCAACAACATGCAACTGGTGCTACTTTATTGTCAGATCAATGCAAAATACATGGAGACTGGAAAACAAAGCGTAAATGCTATTGTATCAGCACTGTCATTGCCACCAACTGTACATCTAGTTACAAAAGTTACAGATTGTATCATTTACATTCACTGAGATGACAGTGATTGATTATATTAAGACTATATTAATATCTACTGTCACTAGAATTTGGCACTCTTAACTTATTTGGCATTTGAAACCACCACGAAAACCATGTGGATGTTGATGCCTCTTTTTGATGTCACTTCAAAATGTGATGCGATAATACCAGACCATACTATTTTTGTTTTGCATTAATGGCATGTAAACACGTGAATTTCCTCTTGAAAGTAGAACAACCCTGGTTCTCGTCAGAAAACAACAAAAGCACTGAAGCAAACAAAGAGACAAAAGTATAAAGCAAAAATCGCTGCACCAACTCCAACAAGAAAAACATAGAAGAATTGATTCCAAATGTCAAGCATTGACATATATTTCATATCAACACCAAATGTTAAAGAATAAAATATACAGGAAAGTTTAGAATAGGAATTAATTACATGACTTCAACATCTCAGCCCCATATGCAATGTATTTGGCATTAAAAATATGGAACTAGAAGCTGTTTAGTATTTTTTACTCACACATTAAGATGTTTATATCCAACCAGTATGTAAGCAAGTTTATTTAAAAGCTATTTTGTGAAAATACATAAAAATATTTTTTTTTCAATAAACTTTTTTTTGAGATTTTCTTAGAAAAAAAAAGGACAATTTCACATCTTAATGCAGATGATATCAAGTGTGCTCGAAAATCCTGTTTGGCGGTGGTGGCTACAGAAACAGTATGTTTTTGACGACATCTTTCCTTGATGCACACACACCCACGCTCTTCACTCACACACCCCTGCGCGCGCACACACACACACACACACATACACACCAACAGTTGAGATGACTGAAACTCTGACTCCTAGAAGCAGCCGTTGGCGTCAATCAAGCTCTCGTTTCTGTCTCAGTCCAGACCAGACAGTGAGATAGGAAAGCATGGTGTCATCAGTTTAGAAAAAAAGAGGCTCCCTTTTATATTCCGAGATGTAATTCCACTCAGAGAGAGAGGTGTTTTATACGGTGAGAAATAGAGACAGAGAGCAACAATACAAGTCTTTGTGAGACACAAAATGTAGCCTCCATCTCCTACCTTTCCTTTTTCACCAGACAGAGACAGAAAAAGCGCCGGAACAGAAGGAGGGCAGAAGAGGACAGAAAAAAATCGCTCTATATAAACCATTGTAAGGCACTCAGAAGTTTCTCATTGATCAGGACAGATCTGTCAGGCTGACGTTTAATCCCATGTCAGGTCTCACATAAGGGACAGCATGGACAGCTTTAGGAAACTCTGGAGTCATCACCCGACCATTCTCCCCAGTACTCCCAGTGACGGAAAGTCTTGCTTTGTTCCTCATGGCGTCCCCAAATGTCATCTAAACACATGGAAGTCACGTGTACACGCAGACACAAGCAATCACAGACATTAACACATTCACAGCCACAAGAATCCATACACAAACAAGGAAGCAACATGTTAGGTTAGAGTATATCCACAACTGTAAGCTTAAAAGATTATAAATGTTCAAAACATGACAATGTAGATGAGAACTAAATATGATATCCATGGGTAACACAATGTGAGATTCAAATGATCATATAAAGACTTATGCATGGTCATTGCAAGCATTATTGTTGAAATGTGTTACTAGGACAGAGGTATTATCAAGCATGGCCATCAACAGTCATACATGAAAATGGTTTCAAATAGCAAGGAAACTTAAATGGACAAACACAGTTTTAATTTTTAAAAAGGGGAATATCTCTCTCTCTCTCAATAAATCATAAATCACCAGTACATACGATCCTTTGGCCAACCTCTTCATTCACTAACACTGAAGGATGGAAAGGATGGAGCCAAAAAAGCGTGCATTTGGGGGGAATTTATGAAAACCTCGTTCCCTACCCCCTAAATTTTTACACTTTCGATCCCATATACGTTGTAACCTTCCTTATAAGTTGCAAAATTCTGTGAATTCTGCGAGGAAGTTGGGTTAATATTCTGTGCATTCTTTGCCACCTTCATTCGTTTCGCCTCGGCTCGGGACTTGTAACAGAACTCAATCAAGGCCACCAGCATGGCCAAACCGAGTCCTCCGACCAGAATGTAGAAGACCCCAGCCACGTTGCTCAGGCTGAGGGCGCTCGTCTTCTCCTGCGAAATGCACACGAGACAGAGGTCAGTGGCAGGGCAAGGGTGAAAAGTTGAAAGATTTAAAAATGTACATGAATAAAACAATCACATCCACAACAAAAACTAAAAATGCACACAAATGCACCACTATACCTAATAACAATAATACATTATTCGACAGCCAATAATATCTAAAAAGCACAGAAAATAACAAGACATAACACACAGGTGCTTTTTTTATTTTGGGTAAATTTAAAGCAATGTGGGTAAGGTTAGTACTATAATCATAATGAAATGCAGCAGCAGTTTGTGTGCAGTGCATATAAAGTCTATGTGTTGTGGATCTACATCCGAAATTTGTACTGTACAAGGACCATTTACATGGGTTGCCCATTACAAAGGGCTAAGCTGTTACAAACGTGCTCAAAGACCTTACTTATAGACAGAGACAAGAAGGAAGACAGCTTACTAATAAACCAATTGGGGTCTGACACATAGAGTACAGTGAGTTTTCTTTAGCATATAAAACACCCATGTATTCATTTAAGGTGGATGCCAAATGGATACATAGGGCTCTACCTTTTCAAAGTGGTGCACAATATGTGTGTGTGTGTGTGTGTGTGTGTGTGTGTGTGTGTGTGTGTGTGTGTGTGTGTGTGTGTGTGTGTGTAGAAAGTGACAACATGGCAGCCATAGACAACACAGTTACAGTTACATATTTTAAAGTTTGGAGTATTTAACTGACAAGACAGAGGTGAGTATCAATTATCAAGGAAAAGAAACAAGTGCCAACTGAGGAAAGAGAATCACTCAGAACAAAATGCTTCATTTTTTTCACACAGATCATTTCATTAATAATTGATGTCTGTGATTTTATGGAGCTTTACAGTGGGAAAAAGGTAGGTGAAGGAGCAGTTGGCTATTTTAATTTATTTATTTTTTTTAGAAATGGTGGATTTCTCATAATTTGTGAGATATTTAAAGTGATAAGAGTGAGAGGTAACTGTTGTCTGTGAAATCAGTGTGAACTTCAATAATAACACACTAAGATCAACACGAGGCCACGCAAAAAAACAACAACACAAGACTCACACAGTACTACACAGTGAAAGACAGTGATACAAATACAACAGAGGACATTTAACACCATTGGACACCCTTAATAGATGGTCCAGAGATTAGCCAATCACTGTCAGATTTCAGTATTCAGTGCTGTGAGCATTTCCTTTGTGTAGCTGCGTCCAAATTTTTAAATTAATAAATATCTCATGAAAGCTTTTTTGTAAGAAAAAAGCTTTCCATTTCATTTGTCATTGGATATTGGGGAGCTGGAAAGAGGATTTAATGGGTCATTTTGATAAAAGAGTGCACATTTCAAGAATGACATTACATGCATTACTGTATTATAAAATAATATAAATGGTATTAATCATTAGTAGGTCTGCAGGCATTAGTAAATTACATCTTACCAAGGCATCTCATGCTTTGTTTGTGCATTTGCTTGAAATGATTTATCATTACTTTAAATGGGGTCATTCCCTCTAATAATTATGAGTGTGCTTGAATCACATAGAACCTGCAGCGACTAACCTTACTTCCAGAGTCCTTGGCTCCACATTCACCCTTATCGTACCACCATTTGTTTTTCAGCTTGTCTAAGACTCCTTGCTCACTGAGTTTCAATACCGCAAGGTTTACTGGCGTTCTTCACGTGGAAAATAACATAAATAACATTATCAATGTTATTTTATGTTATTATTACATTTACACTGATTAAACTTTTTTTTTCTGTCTTTGATTCTCTTTCTTACATTTCTTTCTCTTCTTTCCGTTGCAGTGGCGATAGACGTTGATGCGCCATTTGGCCTAAGCAAAAGCGAGTTTTGCAGAGCCAAATGTGCATTAACGTATCGCCTGAAGTAAGCAGCAAGGGCAACAGATAAACTGTATGTCCAAGTACAGTGAGCCAATGGGAAGAGGCCAAGCTACTGAACTCGTGCTACATGTCTTGCACTTTCTTTAGAGACCTGATTGTCAGTACGTGCTGATGATTCACGTTGCTGAGGCTTGCTAGCTTTGCAGCTGATTCAGCAGGTGACTGGCCTGCTGTCAGTGTGGATAGGGATCCTGTGCTGGTTTGCTGCTTACTTTTGGGAGTTGCAATGAGTTACCCATCACTTTGCTCACTGGGGCTGACCTTGGAATCACCTCCCCCGCTGCCGCACTCTCCTTTGTCGTACCACCATTTGTTTTTCAATTTGTCCAACAGGCCTTGCTCATTCAGTTTTAGTACTGCGAGGTTAACCGCATTTCTTGAAACGATAAAACATACTTGTAAGACAGGGTGAGCCACTTATCAATTGTCTGTCTATCACTCCCTCATTTTAGAGATTAAAAAATAGATTTATGTCTATTGTCCCCCCCACCCCTCTCTCATGGCATTTGGGTAGTTATATCACAAAATAGCTATCTTATATAATCAGGATCAAATGTGAGTGTAACATGAATGTTTGTCAAAGGTGGCAGAGCTTAGCCGTAACACAACAGAGAGGACAGAGTGCTAAGACTAGGGGGACTAGTGGCTACAGCAACGTACTCACATCCACAACATACATATAACAGTGTCTGGCAAGTGACTCCACTAAAAGAGAGACAGCAAAACAGCAGTAATGGGGAAAAAATGGTTAGACCTCATGGAAATATGTCAAAACATGCAACATTCCCTCAATAAATCACCATCTAACCCAACTACCCATTAAATTATCTATGTGTTTAGGGATGGAGGGAGTTTTTAGTGCAACTGATCCAATTGAGGGGCACATTGAGTAAAAGGCTATTGCTCAAAATCCAAATGGCTTCAATTATCAACATTAGACAATGCATATTAAATACATATTGAAACCCAAGCAGTGCCACAATTTAGACATTGTATACAATTTTTGTTACTTCCAATTTTTTTCCACAAAGGAAATGTTCATTAAGTCATTACATAAAACAAGTGTACTGCAAGGGTTTAGCAAAAACACATTAAGTAAATACACATTTAACTTTACATTCCTAAAATATCTTATCATGAACATACAAACTAATCAACCATTCAAAGTTAATCCATTGAGAAAAAGAGCAAAACGACAAGGCAAAATGTTAAGCATATAGAAACATGGAAAAACACATAAGCTAGGACAGTACTAGACAGAAAGACTGTAGGAGAGCAATCTAAATTTAGATTAATGGGTGAAGCAATAGAAAAGGTTCAGATTAAGATTCAAAATCTTATTAATAAGAGTAACTAATTAGAATAGGTATTAAAAACCCTGCTGAAATCCAGCCTGGATCAGAAGAAAGAGTCTCAATATACTCTGTAAGTCATTAATAATAGTAATTTGGAAAATTATTGCATCAAATTAGTCAATTATTTAAAAAAAAATGACTAAACATTTTTTTTGCAATTTATCGACTTAAAATAAATTGCAATGGTTTTAAAGAATTTGAAGGGGAAGGGGCGTTACCTCATCTCCTTATACAAACCAGAGACAAATAAGCAAAGCTACATCAGGGTAGGTGGGATACTATAACAACATTGGACACATTGTTATACTATTCCACCCACCTTAATGAGGATCCTTTCGGCGTGGCGATCCCGTAGCCTTTGGAGTCCAGGTTGCCTCCCACCTTCATGGTGTCGCAGGGTTTTCGCTGCTCGATGTACTCATTCATGGTGGACTCCAGCAGGTAGGCATACTTCCCCTTGGACTTGCGGACCCTCAGAACCCCTTCAGCTGTGGTTTTCACAAACACAGAGGGCTCCGCACTGCGCATGTATGTCCACATTTTGTCAAAGAGGGCAATTTTTGAGCGCTGTTTTAGAAAAAATAAAAATGGAAGAAGCACCTTTTGTTAATACAATAAGTTTATGAACGCTTCCAGACACATTATTACTTCCACGAAACATTGCATGTAATGCTGATACGATTTTTGTTACTGAATCAAAGCTTAAAATGACAATTATTATATTAATTTATTTGAGGTAGGTAAGATTTTTCTTTTTTTTTTCATGAAAATTACTAGATTGCTTTGCCAGGTGCAGATTTCTGGCCCCCAAAACTTAATTTTCAGTCCATGTTATGGGACAAAACCTTGCTACCTACTAAAATTTCAATATTGTCCTTCAAGGAAGATTTAATTTCCTGCACCATTTTCAGAAGAGGAGCATGGTTCACTGAGAAGTGAAGTAAGTTGCATTTAAAAATCAAAAGCTAAAACCTTGTTTCCACAGGTGTAGAATACAAAGAGAAGATCTCTTACCCTGAAAAACTCTTTAGTAGAGCCAGAGTCCAGAGTCCCATAGGCTATTTCGGTCTGTTTTGCAAGGTCCTCTGCACTTTCAATGGGAGAGACCATCCTCTCAACAGTTAGGAAAGCAGCCAGGTTAGCGGTGTAGGAGGAGATGATGATTAAAGTGAAGAACCACCAAACTCCACCAACAATGCGCCCAGACAGAGATCTATTGAAAATAACAGATAAAGAAATATTCACTTGTGTTTATCATTCAAGCACTGTTTTAACAAATCATTCAGTATCAACAAAAGATTCTGCAGTAAGTGAATGTGATTTCATTGAAATTTCATGTGTTAAAAAAGAAAGGTTTCTAGAGGGATATTTTGAAGCAAGTGAAGTGATTTACTGAATTACTACAAAAGACAGATATTGTCAGATTTGTACTATTATTTTAACAAAAAAGGTCAAAAAGGTTCAAAGTATGATGTCCCAGTTGGAGAAATAAACTAACATAATAAAACACTAACACTATTGACTGATCTAAAGTCATGCTGACACCCGTCACATCATCAGGAAGAGATGTAGAAGACACGTTGATTCATCCCTTTGGAATTCATGACTCTAACTTTACTTATAAGTGTCTGCTCTCACAAGTTATTAAATCTATACATATAAAAGTTTATCCGACCCTGATGTTGATTAGGAGACAGACCGGACCTACAGGATGTGTAAGAAAAATAATACAAAATAAAAGAGGGATATGATATAATTTTTTAGCCACTGATGAATAAATAATTGCACAGCAGGACGGCTCCTACCACCACTGACACTGCGTGACACTGGCCCAATGAGGTTGTAAAGCTCATTGCCAACCAGCAAACAACAGTGTTATTTGAATGAGAGCATTTTTTATAAATCTAAAGATTCTCTCAAGAAATGAGCACAATGTCAAAGTTGATCATCCTCTTTGTCCATTGATTCTAGTCCATCAAATAGATACGGATACTTTACTCTGGACTTTTAATTGGTGGACCAACTAGTCTCACATTGCCAGACCTATCTCCACAGCGCTGCAGAGGAAGGTTTGGCTAGTTTTAAATGAAGCTATCTGTTCACACAATACAGTAGCGTGAGCTATTTAAATTAGCTGGATACATGGTTTAACATAATTTGCTCTAACCAGTGTATCGCTATGTGTATTTTCTCCATAGCAAATCCCCACCAACCAGTCCCAAAACGTCCCAGTGAGAGAGTATCTGCCGTAAATATATTCTTTGTAAATCTTTACAATCATTCCCCAAAAGAACCAAGCAGATTTTTTCAGACAAACCAAATTTTCCCTAACTTGCCATTTTCAGCCTGTAACACTGCACAGAGGTTCCGGTTAATGTTGCTCGATGTAACCGGAGTTTAAAGTTAACTCAAAGAAAGTGAAAAGTGAGGGACACTCGGCGTAACTTCCTGCGGCACCGGAACTCATTCATAAATGAACCGTCATCAATATACTGTAGAACATGGACCAACAGACTGCTAAAAACACATTTGCAAAATTATAGTTGGCAATGAACTCTGTAAGCAGTTACTGTGGAGTGAGAAAAAGCCCACTTACATTCCAAGTTATAAATGCATAAAGTCACCAGTTACTTCTGGTTGATTAAACTGAGAAAAATCCGCAGTCGTCGATTTGTCTGACCTACCTAGGTGATATGTCACAGCCTTGGCGCATGAACGCTCCGAGGGAGAACCACAGGCTGTTGAATATGCCAAACTCGTTTGTCGACTCATTGGTCTGGATCTGCCCGTCCTCATACTCTTCAGTGTGCCACTCATACGGGCTGAAGCGGCTGACGAGGAACAGCACCACGCTCACACCGATATAGGCAAAAACAATACACATCCAGATCTCGTAGGCCAGCGGGTCCAAGAAAGAAAAGACTCCTGGTTTGGATTTCTGAGGCTTCTTTATCATGATAGAGATTCCCAGAGACATGAAGGGTTTGGAGAAGTCAATCACCTCTTCTCGTACCAGAGTGATGGTCAGAGGAGCCACTGCAATGTCTGCTTTCTATCCACAACAAAGACAAAATAGAATACCGGATAAAGTGGCTTATGGTGTTAATTTAGGACGTTAGTTACATCCTATTTAAGACAACTCACCCCATAAACTAACTCTCCAACCATCCCGTTCCAGATTTTGGTCTCTGCATCTCTGGCGCCATATTTCCCATCTGACACTATTTTCAGTTGATATTTGAAGCCGCAGTGCTTCGCTATCTCCGCAGCTAGATCTACACAGTAACCCTCGTAGCGCTCATTGTCTACAAAAAGGTCAGCGTTCTTTTTCAGCATTACATATGGAGCTTCCTGAAGGACAGAGACAAAAACACCACTCAGCACAAGAGGATTGAATTACAACGTTAAAAGCAGCTTCAATAACAAGAGATTTCACATCAGGCTGACAGGTCATTATTGATACAAGAGAGCACTGGTCTAAAACAAAGCACATACTTGTAGCAAGAAATTAGAGGCCTGGTGTTATTCTGGTTGTTAATGTGAAGATAAGATTGACACAGAAGAGGTGTGCTACAACAGAAAAAACTATCCTCTCCTTAATGGACAACGTGAAATTCAAAATACTAAATTATTGAGGTTATCCTTGGCATTGAAAATGTGGCCCCATACGTTGGTTTAGGAGCTGACTGTTTCTCCAGCTACTTAACATCAGAAGGGTGACACTGAAAAGACAATTTAAACCGTTTATGCTGCAATCATATATTATGATATTTACCAAGATGGTGGTGACAATAACTGTTTTGTTTTCCATTCCTGTTGTGTCATTTGCAAAGACATCAGATTTAGTGACAGCCATTCTGTCAACTTCATTCCAGTATCCAATCTGTTGATAGAAAAAGCAGTAATATTCATGAAACGTGAATGGTTAATCTTGAGCGCTAGTGTAAGATTGCGGCTTCACATAATCTGATCCTCAAATTCAAACCATCCACAAGATAAAAAAAAACTATTAAATTAAATATGTATTCAACTTCATTTCTAAAGAAGGGGTCCATCCAGATGCTTACCTTTACAGGACCATTAGTCTTTAATTCCATTATGTTCACTGAGTAGTTGACTCTCTTGCCATGTTGATCAAACTGGATGTTTCCTGTCAGGCCTTCCACACGCACCTTAGAGATAGAAAACTGAACCGTTACAATATGGCATCTTCACTACTACTGCTTTTTCACATGAAAACAGCGTCTGTATGTGTTATGTATAATGTATTATACTGCATTCTGATTGAAACAGGTAGTTGGATGTGAGTTAATGTGGATGGAAACATTTAAGCCTTGGAGAAGTCTCTGAACCTATTGGCTATAAGGCACAGTGGACATGGGTGTTGTGTTATTCTCTTCTCTTCTACAAAGTTAGTGCCATGATCCTAAATTATTATAAATGGGGTTTCATGTCGAACATAAAGAAACTAGTGCTGTCCAGATTGGAGATGAGATCGCAGCGTGTGTTGAGAAAAAAATATTTTCCATCTTTTTTCTTATTTGGCAGCCAAATTAAATAACAAAAGGGCCCATGCAGGAAGGACCATATGTAGGATTGACTGTATCCTGTGGAGTTTTCTTGTAAGCACAGTTATGTTTAAATGCAGTGTTTCTAACCAAAACACATTGGGTGTATCTTTGAGGCCTGACAAACATGTTAAATTAATTGTATTTCTTATAAAACATGTGTATAAAGCATGGGCTTCTCATCTGACATGTTTTACACAGACATGGCACTGATGTGTTTTATCTGGGTGTTTTGTTTAGGGCTGCTATAGCTGCAGGCACCAGGCTTTTGCCATAGAAAGCTCTCTTGCACCTCAGGGACCTGTGCTTGCATCCAGAGGGCAGAATGGTGAAATGGCGGTTGAGTGGGTATGTGTTGTCCTGGGCTATTGTGGTTGCAATGCGTGAGATGGCCTTGAAATTGAGCTCTGGGAGATAGCTACATCCTTAAAAACACTTTGACTTCACTTTGGCTGTCAGGCTTCATTTCTCAGCAGGAGTTAAGCTAATGTTGTCTTGATTCAAAGCTCAGAGGACACTCTGTGGGTAGACCTTTGTTTCTCCGTAAGTATATCTGTGTGTGTCTACACAAATGATGAAAACATCAGTCTTTAGTCAATCTCTGTGAAGCACTTTCTGTGGGTGTTTTGTGCATTTTCGAAGGGAGATCTGCTGTTACCACGGCAACAAGTCTTCACCAACAAAAGGATGTGTGTATGTGCAATGTGTTACCTGTTTCAGTGCTCGCTCGATCTCAACTCCTTGAGCCCAGGGAACAGCAGGATTGGCCAGGCAGTCACCATTGTTGGCCCTCCTGGTGAATTCAATTTGCTGTTTGTGCAGGTAGCGAAAGGCCTCCGTCATCACCTGCACGGCGTCGTAGGTCAATGCTGATGTATACTAGAGCAAGACAATGGGAAAAAGATGTTGGCAACGGGATTGTCAGAGAGGTAGGAATCCCTCAGCCTAACCCTAACTACTAACCATAATTTCAACTCTCTCCCAACCCTGATATAACTTTTATTAATGTGCGATAGACTTTAGTTCTGCACTGGATGACATGTTCTTTCATTACATAATGTAAATGGAAACTGTAGTTCATTTTGAGTCAAACCAATATGTGTTCTGCCACCATAACTACTAACAAGAGCTACAAATCCACCGCTGAAAATAGTCCATTAAAACACAAACACTAAACTAAATTTGCTAAAATTGTTTACAATAGCACAAATCTATAGGGGTCAAGGACATAGTTTATTTTTGTCACTTGTTATTGGTGGACAGATTTCCCAACAACTTTACTTCCATTTCAGCAAAAAGAGCAGATCTGTGGGGTTTCAATTAGCAGGAATGAGATGCTTTGCTTCATTGCAAATTACTTTGTGACTTGTCTCAACAGCATCTGTGCATCTAAATATTATTCTGCGATGGTTTAAGGCAAACTGCAAAGGAAGTGTCAGGTCTGTGCCTCAAACCATGGGTCTTGAACACAGCCTCACCTCATCAATTTTTTAGGGAAGAATAATTAGTTGACAAATGAGGCTAAGGTTGAGCCATAAATTCAACTATCGCACAAATGGGGATGACCAACATGAGCTTAAAAAAAGTATCCTCCTCTGAAGTTCTAAACACACGCACAAACCACACCACCTGCTCATTATCCTCACTGGTATTTAAGCATCTTGTCCCAATTAGAGTGCATATTATATGTTTGGTGGTCTTTTTTTTATTGTTTCTGCTGTATCTATGGTCTGTGCTGTTCTGAGCTGCAAATGTCAGAGTGATTTTTCACCCAGACTTGAACCACTTGGAGCAACCTGGCTGTGTGGCAATAAAACAGAGCTTGAACTTTGACAATTGTGCTGAAGGAAGGTGGGAGAATATTTTTGGCCATGGCAGATATTTCAAATGTGAGTAGTTCACAGAGACAAAGAGTGGGAGGTGAATTTAGTTCTGAGAAAGCTAATACTATTAGTTACATCAAATGCTAGTATAGGCAGTAAATAGAATAAATCACCTTCATGATTCAATATCATAACATCCTGTTTTTGCATGCATATGAAAGTATATCATTTTTATTAAACATGATAGCACTTAGCTAATGGGGCAATGTATGTGCTGTTGTATAACAGTGCACAATAATCTTTATTTATAGATGTGTTTAATAATGCACAGTGTGTATGTGGCTGTAAAGTTGGGTGATGCAGATGGAGACAGCATAATTTATTTACATTAAAGCTTATTATTACATTAAATTGCTTACAAAGACATCCCTGCAAATATGCTTAAACTCACCCTTATTTTACTGTCGGCGCCAGGATACTCCTTTTCTTCTAGGGCCTCCCATCTCTGGTCAAACTTGGACACCAAAGGATCTTCAAAATCAACTATCTGAAAGCCTGACACATTTGCACCTCCATACTGGATTTTCGATAGATCCCCATCAATGAAACCCTGGAAACAAAAATTGAGACCCAGATGTTTCTGTGCTCTTTATACAAGGCATTTTAGACACGTATAAAGTGAAAACACAATTCTTGAACAAACATAGACGTTGTGTAAACTTACCAGATTGGCTATAATGTAGTGGTAGCCTTTAACATGTCTGCCAATTGTGATGACCTGCAGGGTTATGGGACACACAAATTATAAGCTCCCACTGGAATAAAGAAATAAGTCTTGGGCAAACAAAATAGCATAATAAAAGTATCTGAAAGAATACCCAATTTTGTCTTTCATAATACAGTTTTAAAATGACTCACCATGTGATTAATTGCTATTTCAAAGCTTTTTCATCTCTGTTATTTTGGAAAACTTTCATTGTAAATCCTTAAGGAGTTTGACAACCAGAGAGAAGACAATCATACATATAATAATAGTTATATCCAAACTACACAAATCTACCATTATATTTAGACATTATAATTTGTCACTCACAGCCCTAACATAGCTGACACTCCTGGCCATTATAATGGAATGAAAAAAACTGTGGCGTTCACAAATACTGCCACACAGAGATATACAATTCCACATACACTTCCCTTATCGTTAGAGCAGAAAAGCAGAAAATAACTCAGCTATGTACCATTTTTGTATCTCACATAAATAAGACACCTGAAACTAATCCTGCTGCTTGACTGGAACCTCCGTTTGTCAGGGCTGTTACTTGAAGCAGATTTGAATAATAACGTCTAGTTTCTCCTGCTGTACGTAAATGTCTTTGACAGGAAGCAAGAAATTTCCACCTGAACGGATTCTGTTTTTCCTAGATAAACAGAAGCCGAGGCTGCAGGCATTGATTTCATTCAGCATTCGGTTAAACAGATGTTGGCATGCTTTAAATGCTAATCAATAAGCCTCTCTCCTGGGTAAAAGGTGGAGTAAATATAGCCTGTTTATGTGCATCTGTTTTGCCTTTAATTGCAGTTTTGTTTACAGCCTAAATGAACAATTAGTGTGATTGTTGTGGTGCCTTTCTAAATCTGCTTGGCTGCCGGGTCCATGTGACAATGTTGTTTTTCTAAGTGCTGTATCAAATGCAGATATTTTGGCTGAATATCACTTTTGTCCCACTGGAGTAATTAAAGGACAATAGGATTGTTAGCAATTACTGCATTCCCTTGTTTAAAAACTACTGCCGATAATTTGCTAGTGTTATTTACACTTTTCCATTTTTTCTATTCTATTCTCACATTGTAAGATATTTTTATTTTCCTTTATTCTTGGCTTCAAATTAAATATAGTGACCAGATACAAAAAAGAGTGTACCAATGCAATGCACTAATTGTGTAAAATCAAGCTTTATTTTTCTGTAGTACTGTATGTACTGTAGTTAGTAAAAGTCTTGTTTTGGTTTGTCTGTTGGCTTGACTGAGTTGTGATTTACCTAATATACTTGGTCTGGTACAATATGACCAGTAGCTTATGGTGGCTAAAGTTAGCTAATGTTAGCAAACTTTAGGTAGATATTGCTGTGTAATTAATAAGTCAGTTTGCTGACTTTTCTCCACTACTCTCTAACATCCTGTGCATTTCCATTGTGGCAACATTGGCTACTATTCAACAATAGTTACTCTCACTTTCAGGTGAGTCCCAATTGAGAACCAGTTGACACAGTGGCCCAATCCCAAAGTGAGCCCTGAGGACTAAGGACTAAAGACTCACAGACTTAATTGATCTCAGGTGCTAAGTGAGTGAGTGTGTGAGGCCACATGGGCTCAAATAGGTATAAATGGGATTGGGACAGCACTTCACACGAGATCACATGTTACCTTGGCGACGTTTAATAAAAAAAATGTTGCTGACACTTGCCGGTTTGGGAATTTTCATTTTAAGTTTGTTGCTTTCCACACGGCCAAGGCACAGGAGACGGCTGCGTGATTCCACATTATTTCAAGCTCTTGTTTTACAAGCTGGAAAACAGGTTGGTCTGTTCCGTGGCCGTGTGTCATGCTGTTGTTTACCTTTGTAATTTCCGGATTTCCATACGGTCTCCGCGGTAAACGTCACAACGCTTTGAACTGTGGGTAATTCCCTTTGGTGAAGTCTGCATCGATGCAGACTCACGGAAAGGGCTCGGTAAGTGTGTACTCAAACCCTCACGCCCTTTGAAATTCGACATTGGGACAACCCTAAGCCCTTACGAATTTCGCGAGAACGCGCACCAAAGTCCGTGAGTCTGTGAGTCTGGACTTTGGGATTGGGCCAGTCAGTAGATTGTGTTGCCCAATATAGGTGTTTTAATGCAACACTGAAAACACAAATGAAGAAATTATAAAGAAAACTAAAAGGAATCAACAAAACCCACATCATACTTAGCCTATATACTCATATCTTTAAAATATCATTGGATTTAGCACATTGGTGACATTTCAGATCGACGAAATGCTTCAGCAAAACCTAATAAAACTTCCCAGGTAAGCGAGTCAGACCTCTTTAACAAAAAATAATCATAACTAAATTATCCTTGTTTAGGATTAGGAACTTGTTTTGGTGGAACGTGCACTTCCAAAAGTTGTTTTTGTAATGCAACAGAAAACTCCGATTCGACAGACTAGTCTAGCTAGCTGTCTCGATTTAACCTGCCGAGATCTGAGGAGTGGTTACCCATAGTCCTCATAAATTGACCAAAGTTTAAAAATCCAACACAAAGAAAGTGGAAGGTGACGGAAAATTAGGGACATCCGGCGGCATTTCAGGCGGCACATTAACAATCCCGGAAATGAAACGTCATCGATATAGACTGGCAGCTAACAGCAACAGAAGCTTGTGTTGTCAGCAGTGTACATACTGTATATGGAACCAAAACCATATCTTAAAAAAGTAGTGCATGTCATATTGTGTAGCAAACAGGGGCACGCTGTTAGATGCTGAGATGATCAAAAGAAGATGGAGTAAGCCAACAGGCAGCCTGCAAACTATTAATCCCTCCATTGTCTCCCTCCATGTCTCTGATAGTAAAGAGAAGATCATAAGAAAAGAAGATAGTATCTTCCTTGTGTTTCTGTCAACGCAGAGGCCTGCCTCACCCAGTGTTAACCGCAATCTTAAATTTCAACACCAAATCCAGAAGCCACATAAATGTTGAATGAAAAGTTGGAAGAAGACAAACTGGAGCTGACCAACCAACGGCAGTCAGACTCCTGAGAGAAGACACTGTAAGTGCATTACTTGTTCCAACAGCTGAAAACATGGCAGCAGCATCCCATATTCCTTTACCTGAATCCCAGTACACCTAACGTTATCAAAGAAAGACAACACAACAACACCACACCCCCTGTGCTAAAACTGTTGGTTTGGACAACAAGTCTGTCCAAATCATGTCAAGATAACACTAGTGCAGGTTTTCAATGGATTCCTGCATTTATTTAAGTTTGCTTTCATAGTTCATCAGGTTAAAATATTTAAAGATGTTACAGAATGTTTTTTGTTGTGGTACAGCGGTGTATAGAACCCTCTTCACTATACCTGCTCCATGATGTCTTTCACTTTGTCCTGTTCACAGTCCAGGATCACTCTCCTTTCTTTCTTGTTCTCCAAATCTTGGAACAGAGAGCGGTAGGCCTCATCCTTCTTCTCGTCTTTCAGGTTTCCCACATTGATGGCTGTCACTTGCCACTTCCTCTCTGCTGCTGTGTCCAAAACAACCTGCAGCGTCGTAAGCCCTGAGGACGGAAAGAAAGTGAAATTAAAACATTATTCATGCTCTCTGTCTGACTGATTTATCCATGCCATTGTTTGCTACTGAGGACTTTTGGAGAACTATTGAGGTTTTCAGAGATGTCCTGCTGACAAATGGGACCAAAAACATTGTATCACATTGGAAAGGTAGGAATAAAGAATACATTATACATTTTGTTTTTGCACAGTTTGTCTCTTTGTTGTCTCTTTCAGCTCAAGTTATGCATTTAATTTTGGTTTTCCTGAAACCAGCTTTCCGAATTTGGTTGTATATGATTTTCTGTGGGCTTGTTGTAAAGTCACATCCATACAAACTTCAGAAGTAGCCACTAGGAAGGAAAGTCATGAGAGCAAAAACCAATGGCAGAAGCAGAAAGAAATCTGAAAATAAACTCATAACAATTGTATGAGACGAGATTTATTCAAAACCATGGGTAAATCTTTCACTTCAGACTATCACTGTCTGCTTATTCAACCCCTGTGGAGGTTTTACAGAGACGCAAGGCCTTATGTAAGAGCTCATCAAGATGAGTCACAGGGGTTCTGGTATGAACCTGACCAACATGTGGGAGGAAAGTGTGTCTAACAACACGCTTGACTGCATCAATACCAAAAGTTTTATGTTGCTGATTTATGTTTAAACACGTTTTTCTTTTCAATCTTTTAAACAATTTAGTCTAGACAAAAACAATCTCTACTAAATGTCCATTTAAAATAACTATGTAACTTTGAAATGTTTCTTTAACGGTGTAATATTTCATCTGATAATCACAAATGACCTGTAACAGCAAACAAGATGCTATATTTATTTTATTTTTTTTTTAATGTCTTTAAGGTCAGATTTTTTCGGCAGGTAAACGGCGCCACAGTCACACATTCTGACCAGTCACAGATTTCGGCGTAACACCGGAAAAGCCTGTGTTAGTGTATCCAGCCAGGGAAAAGGGTAGCAGGAGATCTCTTTATATAGGCCTAATTGTTTTTAAATTTAATTTTAGAAGTTATCTGTTGTGGCTATGGCTGATTCTGGGGCAGTGCCATCGCAGAAAAAAAAATTATTAAATGAAGAACAACTAAAAGCTAAAAGGGAAAGTGATCGACAATGGGTAAAAAACCTGAGTCAATCTCGGTCTGAGTTTTAGCAGATGGAGACAATTACAGGATTGTAAATGATTCAAAATGGACCCCGAATTGGCCCTCAGGTATGTAATTTGTCTATTTTATTCATGAATTAACTTTACAGTGCGCAATTTGGTTGCACGTCAGTAGCCTACATGAAATGACATCCCCCGTCCATTTAGCACCCGGTTTTGATTCATTTTCAGTCAGTGTTTATGTTGGCCTACTATTTTCTTCTTCCTTGTCCCCCTGTACTTGTGTAAAGTGTCCTTAGGTTTCATGAAATGCGCTATGTAAATCTAAGTTATTATTATTACGTTTTTACAACAAACTCTTAATGCTTTGGCTCGTGACACAGTGACAGTGATACCCGGTTTAGCTTATGATACATCCAAAGTAAGCTAAGTTACTGTATGCAACACTTGAAATGCAATGATGCATCTGTAATGTATTCTCTTATTGTAAATTAATGATTTTCTGTCTGAGCAAAACATTCATTGCAACTATATGACCTCCCGTTAACGCTAACTCAGTAATACAGCACCGTAAATAAAAGACCTCTATGACAGCAGGCGTGGTAAAAACACTTGCTCTTTTGTCCAAAGTGGCCGCTAGAATCAACACAAACTGAAAGTTACATGTAGCCACTTGAAGCTTTTCACCGTATCACACAGCCTTTATTAGATGAAGTTTCCTCAGTTGTCATGGACATGGTCCATCACTGTAGCTCCATCACTTTTCGTTCTTCTGAGGACTAAAAAGTCAATAATGAACTGTCAAGCTCAATGTTTAAGCCAATATGGAGGAAAAGTCCTAAAAGTGCTCAGAATTATCAAAAGTTTGAACATCTACTGTTCCATGACAGCTGAGGAAACTTCCAGAACAAGTGAGCACATATACCTTGAGTGGAGATAGTTTTGACAGTTGTTTCCAAGAAAAATAATTAACCATTCAAGCTCAATTTAATGGATGTTGCTTCCCTTTCCCAACCTTTCGCTTGGTCTTTAGGGAAGGTATAGATAACCATGTGGTGTCCTCCATCCCGCTATCATCCCTCACTGGCTTCCCACCAGTGAAAATGGTCTAAATGTGTTTGGTTGAAGCACTCAGCCTGGCTGGAGGCAGCTTACCTCGGTTTGTTGTAGAAGTGGGTGAGTGTTAATAAAACAATCTTTACATCAATACTATCCTATGTGCTTGCCTGTTTCATTCTTTACCCCATTAAACGTAGCACCTTTCCATCAATCTGTGTGCAGTCTGTTAGAGGCAAAGACCACAGTCTCCATTTGAACTTATATTCCTATCACACTCTCTATCTAGTTTCCCAGCTGAATCTCTGCAGATATTGATCCCTGGTCTGCAGAGGGCAGTTTGAAAGCAGTTTGATAAAAATGGTTGAGTGCGGGGTGAATTACAGATGTAATCAATTTAATGTGACGCAGTGGTGATTTTATGATGGTGGGGAGGAAATGGAGGCTTGCAGTTTTATCTGAATTAACTATACATCACAATTACAGTAATGTCATTATGCTGTGGATACATTTGACTATTTCATCAATGCTTATTACAAGAGATAATTAAAAATCATAGTGATTTACAGAGAAGATAAAGCAAGGACAAAAGAAATTGTTAGCCTAAAGGGTAAATCTGCAATAATGGTGGTTCAGGTTAAATGATAATTCTACATGATGAGTGTCTTTGAACTGTATGTGAGAGCGGGTCTGTCCTTGAATCATGCATGTCACACATGTAAAATGTGTCTCTATCTGTTTAAACATGATTGTAAATGTCTTATTATACAATTTTGATATTTTCTCACATTTTAAATGGTATATGTATTATTTTTTGAAAAAGCTCTGATGCCTAAATTAATATAATTATGTGTGTATTATTTACAAAGTAGCAGCTTCTCCTACTTAGAGCAAGAGAGTAATGTTTACTGTAATGTTGGAAAAGTCCTGATTTAATAAATATGTATATTGATCAAAATACAAATGAACATATATAATATATTTTATAGTATAATCTACTCACATTGTGCAATTTCAAATATACAAAATAAGTTAAAATAACAAAATGCATAACTTCACCTGCAGCCCCAGAGCCAAGCTAACACATCTCAGACGACTCAGAAGTCTCTGCATGTGCACACAGAAACAAACCTTAACTCTGGGTAAGACTGCCATATAAGCCAACTCCTACAATGTAGTAATACATTACTGCCCATGGTTTATATGGAAATGGACTGGAGTTAGTTTGGCTCAACGGATTAACATTGCTGGGAAAAAGCCTGACATCCAGGGCGTATCTCATGTGCTGGATGTCCCTACCTTGCTTGCTATCTCCGCTATCGTGTTTTAGCGCCAACCAGGACGGTTGTGATTGGTTTAAAGAAATAAAAACAAGCCAGAGCGTTTTATCCCCTATCCCAGACTAGACAGGCGTTGTAGCCAAACCATACTTCATTGCTGACACAGCGCTTTGGAGAGAGGTCTGGCAATGCAAGACTAGACTGGAATGGACTGAATTATATAATACAACAGTTTAAATTGGTGTCTTCAGTGAGTTAATAATATCCACAACATCATTAAAAGGTCAGTTCACCACTGCTTACACACTTCTAATTGGCTTTCTTTCTCCAATCTGCTGCACATCAGTCTACTCCAGATATTATATATCTATGTATCTGTACAGTGGATCTTGTGATATAATAAAGAATAATATACAGTAACATCTTTGTTGCTGCTCCAAATCAAGAACTCAAGAAGATACTTGGCTCCACTGATTTCCTCTGCAGTTCACAGACTGCTTTATAATGCATATTCTATATTATGCCATCCATTCAAACATATATGTGCCAAACAATGCACTGGAGAGTAAAGATGTTATGTGACTTCACACTTATCACTAAGTTGCCCTGGATTTAAAAGGTCAGGTGAGAATTAGGAGACATGAACTGTTCAAAATAGAATTTCTGTTATTCAGAAATTTGATAAAACATAGAGGTAATCACAACTGTGATGTTGTAGTAATAGTAAACCATAACTTCCTTTGAGAGAGTGAGAAGATGATCTCTTCATTTCGAGTGATCGCACATGAAGCCTTGACTGTGAAAGCTGAACTTCATGCGCATTGACCAACAACATCTCAATGAGTTTATGTATGTGCCTGCATGAGAAGATGCATAGTATGATGCAAAACTATTCAAATGAGGCAAGAAAAGGCTCATAAATAATGCATAGAGGAAAGCAATTCAATACGTACAATTACAGCTCCATATTAGCTATAATCTCTTTGCTTCATCCACCGTGGTATAGGTCCAACATCCTTCCACAGGTATACAGTACATGTCAACTTAATGCATAATACCAAATGAAGCACTGCTTAAATCAATTGGTAAGTGGTTATATGCTCTGTTTGAAAGATATGACAGCAGACAGGCACTGCAATAAGAGAAAAAATCAGCAAATGGCAATTTCCTTAGGAAGAAGGAAAAGGGCATTCATCCTCTCATGGATGGGCATGACTTTTTTAATTCTTTGAATTTGTTAAATAATATGATGACAGGTCATCATAGTGATGGACAAAAAAAAAAGAAAAATGAAAAAAACCAGCTATTGGGCTTTTCAAATTGAGTGATGTGTGATAAATGTTAGCCCAATATTCACTCTTCTTTTGGCTCTGTTTCACTTCCACTACCTCTGAGGGAAATATCCACCTTTTTATCTGCTACATGTTCAACTGCGTTCACCAGCTAGGGCCGAGCACCAGCTGGACAGCAATAACTAAAGCCATAACCACAGCAAAACAAAATGGCTAAAGACACAGCAAACAGTGTGGCCACCCACAAGCTTGGCTTTCCTTAAAAAGCTCTTTATAGAGCTAAGGGTAACTTCAGCATTAGATGAGTTAGTAACTACTAGGGAACCACAACACTTACCTAAAGTTAGGGAAAGATCAAGGCTATGGTTAAAAGACAAAGTTTTAAATTGCAAGTCAGTAAGAGGTCTCCAGCTCACTACTTCAAAGGCACACTACTTCCTCCATAGGCAATACGCATTGACATTGGATGTAAATCTAACACAGTTCCTAAGGTTACTGGGCTGCTTTTATAGGAATGGTGATTAAAGACCCAGGTTGTAAAAGAAAAACTATTGCCTTTTCTTCCTTTCCCTTGTTTCTTCATTTCCTATTAATCCAAGAGGCGGTACTATAATATTAAATATTTAGTAAGAAAATGCATTTATAAAAGTCTTACTGACAACAGTTGGCAATGGTAGTCCTGGTTCATAGTCTTAATGTGCTAATAGAATTCATCACAACCAGTGGCAACGCTATAGCATTGTCTCCCGCTCAGTCACTTACAATCCCTCTCTTTCTTTCTCTCTCTCTGTCTCTCTCCACAATCCAGTTGCCATGGGAATGAGTGGATCACACTGACCTAATTAGACAGCCATGCCATGATGAAATATGCACAACAGGCCCTTATACTGTAGCCATCGCTGACGTACAGTATAGAGGCAAGTCAGAGCTAGCATTAGCATGAGGACAATCTAAAACAGCAGGTTGGAACCTGTCCTCTGATTTAGGAGAGGGGCAGTATTTGGTTCTGCTGTCAGAACAAGGATGACTGGGAAGATTAGCAATGGATTCTGGCAGAAGAGCATGTGGAAAGAGATGAGAGGGAGGGTACAGCATAACAGAAATACTGTCGTTAGATCCAGCATGTGCATGTCAGGCGAAAATGTGCAGTGGGAGACTTTAAGTGATGTGATACGGGAAGTTAGAGATAACAGAGAACATAAAATGCACTAAATCCCTCCTAAGCCACTGGCACTATACTGTATTCAACCCAAACACTAGTGTATAGAAATTAGTGACCACACGTCATATTACTCTCAGTGTATTAGTTAAATGTTCTGGTAAGCCATCTTTGGACATTCGTGAAGTATCATTCAAAACCTTCAAAGTGCTTTTTGGAAGTGATTCCCACACTCCTGCTTTTAGTGTGCAGAAAATAAAAAATAATGAATGATTTATCTTCTATAATGACAAGTAAAAAAGGGGGCTTAGGACGTGTAACCTGAAAGCCGAACATCCCTATCAGAGAGAAAAAAGGAACTCTTGATAGTGTTATTCCACTGAAACTGGATAATATTGAGGTCTTAATTCTCTTCTTTCATTGAACTCTATCTGTAGAAGAGATGTCTTTTTCATCGTGGGAGAAAATGAGTAACATGCAAACAGCAAAGAGAGATAAAGCACAAGCAGCAGTCATGTGTTTCCGTTATTGTTTTTACACTTCACACATGGCTTTCCATGTTGTGTGATATTTAGACACTAGATGTGAGTGGTAAGGCTGATAAAGCATGATTCAGATGGCGAAGAAAATCATCTGCTTAAATTAAAATGTCTGCTAAATTAAAATTTCCAGACTTAATATCAGTGTGGAATTGAAAAAAATCACTGATGAAAGATATTGAAGAATAAATGGAAATATATATATATATATATATATATATATATATATATATATATATATATATATATATATATATATATATATATATATATATATATATATATATATATATATATATATATATATATATATATATATGTATATATATATATATATATATATATATATATATATATATATATATAGATTTGAATATGAAGTAAATCTGGATATTACATTTTCAGGGTGGACAATTGTTTTCATCTTGCACACAATCAGTCCATGGTCTTATCCAGGATCGCTATTACAGGTGCACAGGCTGAACATAGAGACACTCTTACTTCTGATTTATGATTTTGCTTTACTTAAATATGCAGACTGATAAATAACGACTGACCAGATAATCATCAATTTAAATTGCTGTGTGTGTGTGTGTGTGTGTGTGTGTGTGTGTGTGTGTGTGTGTGTCTAGTATATTTAGCGTGAGAGTATCTGTCTCCTCACTAAAAAGAGCCATTTACCCTTAGGCCAACAGTACAAGACTGGGTAGCTCCCAGGTGTGAATGTGAGTTTACTGTGTGAATGTGAAGCAGTTCAAAGCTGAAAAAGAACTTAAACTCAATGCTCAACAAACCATATATAGAATAGACAATAACAAATTGTTCAATATCAGAGTACGTGTTCAGCTCTCCTAACTTCAGGAGGTTTTAAGATTATCCTCTGACACTGCTGCATAATATTCAACAACTAACTGTCTGCATAATTACATACAGAAAGTACATGTATCTTCTGTCTACCACTGTAATGGCCAGCTATGAAGCCAGATGCAACTTTCTATTACTCAGTGTTAATATCAGCAAACACATAATGCAAACAAATCACACCTCTATGTGGGATGAGTGTGGAAGTGCCTGACTGCCTCCCCTCCCCTCGATATTTCGGAAAATAGACTCTCACAAACATGAGGTGCTATAGTTGATTCTTTGTGACAAGCTATTTGGCAGGCAAAAAAAAATGCCTTTTACCTGTATTTACCGATGCTGCGTTACATGTATACAGTGTGTTACAGGTGTTAGTGCTGAAATAAGCAGTTTGACCGGTGCCTGTTTTGTAAAGAGACACATTCACATTGTTTAAGCAAAGGGCAATGGACAATGTCATGTTAAAATGGAAAACATTTAATTTTCAATCAAGCTCTAAATATGCCTGCTCTAAATATGTAGCTAAAGCCCCATACTGTATGTATTCCATTAGACTATGCCTCCCAGTCCAACTTCCAATGGAAACACATCAAAACACGAAAACAGGTAATTCCATTATGCCAACAATGGTGGCAACTTTTGGGAAAACAGATCTGGAAAGATGCTATCAAAAGAGAAATAATGAGGTCTTACTGGTCTGACTTACCTCGATCACTGTCGTACAGGTAGGCAAACTTGTCCCACTTGTAGTACTCGATTAGGCTGAGGAGGGGCCCCTTGATATCAGGTCTCATCTGGATGATAAACTGCTGATTCCCATCCAGAGGGAAGCTGGGCGTAATAAAGGAGACATGGAGCGTCCCACAAAATGACGTGATGGTGTTGACAGACTTTTTGTCGTAGAATCCGAAAATGGCGTACACTCCTCTTGAGAACTGTGAACAGACTGAAGCAGAGGAAAAAGGTTTGTTAAGGTGTGTTGCATGATGTTTAGCACACATACTTTAAATCTTGATGTCTAGTGGGTAAAGGGTCTCTCTGTAGTTTTTCTTTCATGCCAGGAATTATCTGGTCAGAACAATGACATTTTTCCTTTTTGAAACCAACTCTTCCGACATTTATTGCCAATGCTTTCACAGCTCTCGGCCATAACTCATAAGAATGTATATATCCAAGACCTTTATTACAATCCTTTAGTGCACATTAAGGCCCCACACAACTGTTAAGGGTTGCCTCTTTATGTTTCTCTTTCAGCTGATTAATGGATAGCTTTCCATAAGCTCTGCCAGGGGAGTGCTTGTATTTAATAGTAAAAGATCCACTGTATGCCAGTCACTTTGTGAAACTTTCATGAGTTGTCCTATGTCTTTTTGATACAGTGGGAATAAGCAATGTTGAGTATGTCATGCATTCACCATAACAGCACATTAATTATTAATATGGGATAGCCATCTGTGTTGATATTCTGTAATGGCGCTGTCTTCTGTTTGATTTTTGCTCAGGCAGAAAACTATTGCAAGCTCCTCCTATAAGATGTGATATATGTGAGATATGTGGCAGGGCAGATATGCTACAGTGCACAGCTTCACCGTCACCTATTCGCAGTATACTGTATGTGTCCAAGGTAGATTTTATACTATTCTTTATGCATCTTTTTCGGAGGCCATTAGATCTAAATGAACATCTTTGTTAGGATCCATTTAGGGTATGCAAACAGCATTTATGATGACTCTGTGTGTTTGCACCAGATTATTTGTATTACGTCCTTATCTTGTTGACTCTGCAAAATCACCTTTGTTCAATAATTCATGACCCATGCTCAGGTACATACGGCACAGTACCTTTTCTAACCTCAAACATTCATTATGCACCGACCAGAAAATGGCACTTTGCACTGAAGATAAACATGAATACTGAATTTCTAAGTAATCCTGAGGTTGCAGGCTGTTCCTCTAACATTGTACCAGGGTCAGCAGGTTGGCATGTTGCTTGTAAATGTGTATTGATCAAATGTAAGTTAATCAGGCTTATTGACCTGGACATATGTGTTCTCCAATGTAATTAATCAAATGAGTCATTTCCTTTTCCACAATACTGGGATGACTTGCTGACGAAGGGAACTGGAGTCCATACATCATCTATTAGCTATAGTAGCTTGGTGTAAGTACTGTAGGCATGCTGCCACTTCTGCAGTGACTGTGGCAGCTATCATTGATGAATTGAAACATGCTGGGTAAGAGGAAAGAGTGACTGCTGTGGTCTTAGCAACATGGGAATGAAGGAATGTTACCAACATATAGACAGTACATGTTATGTTAAGAGGGAAAGTTTTGGAAAGGTTTATTTAATGCTTTGCTTTAATGTTTCACACATACACAGAGAGTACTTTTTACAGCCACTTTATACTGTTAAGCACCAAGCAGCTTCATTAGTGAAGTTTGGGTTGAAATTAACAGCAGCTCATTAAAAATTGTCCCTGGTGACTGAATCAAGCTGCCTGCAGTTTTGGGGCTTCATCTATTCTCAAACTTAGTCCCTGCTGAGCAAGACAGACTCACTTGGACCATAAAGATCTTAAATCTAACTGAAAACCAATTCCTTCTGTCTCCACTAGAGTGTGAGGTTGGAGGAAATATTCCAGGCACCCACGGTTCCTGAAGTAAAAGTCCAATTTATTTTTTATGGTACAGTAGGTGCCTGACTTAAACAGCTCTGATGGACATGCAGCAACTTATTTATCAATATAAAGATAAGTAGTGTGTTAGAATGAAATATTAATTATGTTTTGCTGGTTATACATAATTTGCAGCCACACTAATTGTACCATCCCGTGAGCCAAAATGTTTAAAGGAGTGATAGAATGATTATATAGGGTATTTTACACTGTTCCTTAAGGTCTCCTAATGGGGTATGTAACATTGGTTGGGCTGAAAATTGCCCAAATGCTATTTCATTAGGCCTATTAACTACCCTGTGAATATGGCTCTATTTGGAACAAGAGCTTTTCTTCCAAATATGGTATGCTCATGAATATTCAGAATGAGCTACGCGCTGATTGGTTTGAGCAAACTACATAGAAACACATGGGAGACGGAACACAACCAGACGGTCGTTGGTTGGCCTACCGAGTTAATAGATTTGGTCACCGGTTCGCGTGCCCTCGGCGGCGGGGGGGGTGATCGCGTTTAACTTTACATATCTATCAAGATAACATTACGTGTATTTGTATGTGATATAGGCCTAATACTTTCCCCTTGGTAATGTAGCATATGAATTTCCATGAACACAATTCTAAAATGCACGAGACATAAAGGCTTCTGCTATCGGTTGATAACTCAAACTTGCCGAGAACCTAGACACCCGTTTGATTACATGACTCATGCATTAGGCACGGTTACGGTCTTGTTCAGTAGTCTGGTGCACAGTCTACTGGTGAAAGCCTACCTATCACGTAACAAACATTTAACTTAACATAACTACTAAGATAAAATGACGTGCATTTGTATGTGATATCCATCGATAATGTAATCTATTAATTTGTACACAATCATCTAAGATGCACGAGAAATAAAGGCTTCTGCTATCGGTTGATAAGTCAAACTTGCCGAGAACCTAGACACCCGTTTGAATATAGACTCGTGCAGTACCCTCGGTTACGGTCCTTACGGTCTCGTTCAGTAGCCTGGTGCGCGGTCTCCTTGTGACAGCCTAGCCTAGCTACCACGTAGCAACATTCACTTCTCTAACATTTAACTTAACATAACTACCAAGATAACATGACGTGTATTTGTATGTGATGTACTGTACTTCCCCATCGATAATGTGTGAATTGCCGTGAACACAATCCTCTAAGATGCACCAGAAACAAGGCTCGGTTAATAACTCAAACTTGCCAAGGACCAAGACACCGCTTGATTACATTAGAGTCGAGCGGCCGGCCGGTTGCACGGTTACATTAGAGTCGAGCGGGCCAGCCGGTTGCACGGTTACATTAGAATCGAGCGGCCGGCCGGTTGCACGGTTACATTAGAGTCGAGCGGCCGGCCGGTTGCACAGTTACATTCGGTCTCGTTCGGCATAGGGTCTAGGCATTAGTAGCTCATTTCCTGATTGATTCTACCACCACCACTCCAGTCCAGCGGAGGCGCTAATGAGCTAGATTACAACACACACAGTAGCAGAATACCAGCTACACAACGGCCAACCATTGACATATATATAAGATAGTTAGCTTCATTTTCCGCATAATTTCTGTATATTTATAGTTTGAATTTCGTCACGCCACTTATACAACATCTTCCTAAATGTCTTATAAAGCTAACAATCCGATTTCAAGTTAATGAATATTTGTGAATTTCAGAGGAATTCTAAGAGGAGCTAGCTCTCATTGATAGAGCTACATCCAGCCGCAGGCTCTATCAATGAGACTCAGGGACAAGCGGCGTTTATTTCCCCAATTGTTTGTTTAAATAACTCAACACATTATAATTACACACATTAAAAGATTAACTGGAACCTGTGGTAAGAGATTGCTGGCGTAACAAGCTCGCTGACTGCGCTCTCACTCACACACACCGGGCATTTAGCTAGCAGGAAGAGGGGAGCTGCAGGCCCTGGAGCTCTGTCAGAGCACCGGCGTTTAGTAGTCCATTATCCAAAAACCGGTGACTTTGCGCGGGTATGGAGTGCTGTGGGCTGCCAGTCGTGACGGAGCTCCAAGTACCTCATAGCAGGCCGGGGTGTGTGAAGGAAGGCAGGTCGGGCAGCAAGGCAGCAACACAGGCAGCACCGGCAGCTGAATTCCGACACACAGTCGGACAAAATTTGCAATTAGCCATACATTTTCGTAAAACGGCCCATATTTGAGCCTTACATAGTTGATTTCTCGCATAAAAAAGTTTCAGAAGTGAATTTTGTAATGGAATAGCAGAGATCTCCGTGACCTAGATTCCTTTAAGAGTAAGTTGATTACTTTAGTCAAGTACACCAAGCGATATTCTGTGAGGCTGTGAGAGTGTTGTTCAAATCAGATTTTCTACTTAGACTCTGGTAGTCAAAGCATTCATCCCATAATCAAAAACCAGCTACTTCATCCTTAAGAATACATCAAACACCGCTGTCTTTTACACCCCAGAGTCTCAAAACATGCAGAGCTCATCAACAATGGCCCCAAATAAACGGAGGCAAGGCCAGCTTTAATCCACCGCCAGTATCTATATGCTGTGAAATCTTTACCGATCTGTCGACTCAAGCAATTAAATGTTCATTACAGTCATCCGAGACAAACCATTAAAGGCAGTCCGATCACCTCCATCAATCTGTGGCACCGTTCCTAATCTTTGTAGCAGATGACAGTGGCCAGTGATGTGGTCACAGAGAAATCAGACCTCACTAATCTAATTTCACTTTTGTCTATCTGGGAGCTAATAGAACCCAAAGTGTGTCGTCCGTTCTAACTGTCGCAATCTAATTGGAAAATGATTACGTACAATCCAGTGAAGGCGATGAAACATTCCTCAGATGAGAGGTTAGGTTCCATTTTAAACAAGTCATGGCACTCTGTTCATGGGTAACAGCTGATTGAACTGAGAACAATGAAAATGTTTCCTTTTAATTTGGTTTCAGGTATTACATTTATATCATTTTAGGACAGATTTGTCTGAAAATGTACTGAGAAAAAAACTGAGTGATAGTAAAGACGGGAATATTAGTATGGTGCTTTGTGAAGACAAAGCTGTTGGACAATGTAGAAACTGTGCCCAGTTCTCACCAAGTAAATATCATTTATGCATATCCTTTGTTTCACAGTGGACTCCACATGCTACTTTATTGTCCAGCATTACATCCCATTTATTACTTCAGATTATCTACTGTAGCAGATGAAATAGAAGTTCATGTAAATTCATGTCATACAGTATTTTGCGTTCAAACTTGTATGCCTGGCTTACATCTGTTCCTCGAAGAAAATTAAACATCCAATCTCATCATGGCTTCACAAGACAGAATGATTCTAGCAACCCTTATTTCCACCCCCTGAAGCTAACAGAGCTGTAGAGTTTTCTTCTATCCCTGTGTCACATCCGTTCATTTTCATGTTTCTCAGGCTTTCTTTGCTGGCACTCTCTCTCGCTCGTGAGCTTGCTGAGTTTGCCCAGAATTAAAACTCTCTGAGCTCATGCTTAGAGACTGGATATCCCCATGACTGTGCATCAGCTTATGGCAGAGCGAACAGTTTGACAACATGTTACTTTATTACCAAGTATGGTAATTCACATCCAGAAGCCATGCAATACCCATTTCTCCATGCAGTGGCTGTTCAGAGAGGATTTTGCTGGCTCTGGAACGTGACAGCAAAAGAATGAAGAGCAAGAGGTTTTTAATGAGCGAGACATCTATGTATGCCTCTTAAATGAGGAATTTAGAAATGTTGAATTAGGGAAGAAAAGCCAGCCACAAACGGTAACATTTAGAAACAGTGAGGATTGAGGAAAAAGCCATTAAGCACCAGTCACATCTGACCGCTTTTCAATGAAACCAGGGAGTATTTATCCTCAGAAATCCTCCTCCAAACACAGAAAAAGAAGCTGGGTAAATCTTTTTTTTTTCTGGTGTTGATGAGGTCACCCGAATTTGTCACCATGGGCAAATTGTTGAAACAAATCTTATTATTGCTTACTGCTGGGTTTGAAAGCTGTGGTATAGACCCAGTTTTCTCTCTCTATCATTCTGTTCAAAAAGATAAACTGAAAGAAAATACAGTTCTTACTTAATCTGGGAATGTTTTAGAAAGATAAACACACTGTTGACCTGGGGACATGTAATCCTGAAATTGTAGTTACAGACAACAGTGCATAGTGCATAATACACTGCATGTACAATTGCATGCATGTCTGGTTTCTCTGTGTTCGGTCGTTGGTGTGTTAACTGGTTGGTCTAAAAATTCCTTCTGAAAAGTTTTTAATCCTTTCGTCTGTAAACCAGTAATGTCAAAGGAAATGAGCCTTTTGACAAGGATAATGTGAAGCATAAGGTGTATTCCTAAGAGATAGCTGTAGAACAAGAGCAGGGCAGACAACCATTACTGTATGTCTCTGAGTTATTAAGCTGCATTTAAAATGTCATTGAAAGTGTTGTTATTTAATAAAAGAACAAGTACATCAGGAGAGCACCACACTCTTCAGGGAGAGCCTTGGTTTCTATATCCTCTCTGCTTTCAGACCACCATGCTTGATACAGCAGCTTTAAACACACGCACATGCAATACAAATTTGGGATCCTTCAGTGGTGGTTTCCTGAACTTTGAGCTGCATAATAAGTCAAGACGTACCTTTAAAATTCAAGGTTTTGAAAGTTTGACGGACAACTCAGGACTTTTACCAAGGAGACCAGGGTTTGTGTTCCGTTCTTGCCCTGTGTCTCACTTAAATGCACATTTTAACACCCAATCACGATTTCTTCCTAACCCTAACTAAGTGGTATTACCCTGCACATTGGAAAATGACACCAAGGAGTCCTGACCAAGTGTTTTGATGAGTTGGAACTGAGAATTTGTTGATAGTTGGGGTTAGATTAATGGCTGAACTGATGTACAGTATGGGGTAGGGTTGGGTACCATTTGTTTTTTTTCCGATACCGATAAAGCGATACTTTTAAAATGGTGCCAGTGCTTAAATGGTGCCTGAACCGAAAAAAAAGATGAGCACTAATTTACAGTCTGCAACATTAAAGAACGGCTTGTTTATTGCTAAGGCCATATGATTTAATAATAATGTAATGACAATAACATATAAAAATAACTTATTTCACCAGTAAATTGATGTTAAATGACTAAAACAACCACCAGATTGGGAAAAGGGTATTTTACAAACACTCTGAATGCACCACGTAGCTTAGGCTACCAGTTTAAAATGAACGCACTGCTGTGTTGTTTTTCCTACAACGGCAGTTGCAGACTGTTACGTCCTGGGGTTGGAATCCTCAACAGTGAAATACAGTCACACTTTGTTGGCTGTCAGCATTTTAACCGTGTTTAATCCAGCTACTAGCTATTGGTAGGCTAACATCTACTGCCAAGTGTAGTGTTAACTAGCACCACGTGCAGCGATGCTTCTGTTGCCTGCAACGGCCGTTTTGGCACATCAGAGAGAAGTGCAGGCATTTCAGTGGCACCGAAATGAGGCACCGAAATCCGGGTTGCTATTCAGGCTGGTAGATACCGGTCGTTTAGGCACCGGTGCCATATTAGCACCAGGTTTCTGTACCCAAACCTAGTATGGGGTGGCTGTGACTCAGAGGTAGAGCTGTCGTCCCCCAACAACAACATTGGCGATTCGATCCCAGGCTCCTCTGGCCACATGTCAAAGTATCCCTGAACAAGACACAGAACCCCAAGTTGGTTAAATGCAGTAATTGAATTTCACTAGATTGTACTGTCAATTGGATGTGACGATTCAAGAATAGTTTCATATAGGCTCTCGTCGGACACTCGGGGGTCATTAGAAGGTCCTAATCACCTCATTATCACCAGCATGTTAAATTTGCTGCAGCAGTGAGTGTGGCACTGTGTTTCACCTTCCAAGGAGAAGGTACACCCTCTAAAATATATTTAGCCGTCCCAATTAGCTGACCTCATTTCCACCCCCATGGCACTGAAGGCATCTCCACCACTCCACCAATGTTTACATTACTGCTCTGTCACTGATCAAAGATTACACTTGCATAAATTAACTACTAATAAAACATCGGAATTCAGCTGACATCTAATATGCCTTGCATCAGAGGGGCATTTTATTAGGGATACTTTATTTGGTCATTTAGCAAACATTTTTATTTCTATGTTTGCAAATTCAAGTAGTTTGATGCTCTCAAATGAGAGCCCAAAACCTACAGAAAATGCTTATGAAGCCATTGTTATGTTCTGTATGTTTAAATGTGATTGGTATCGTACCATATTTAGGCTTTAAGACATTTGCAGTGTGCTTCAGTTATCATATTGAAAAAACATTTAGACCTAGTGACTTTAGGTTTTAGGAAACTTTGGCATTAGTTAATTTAATTAAGAATTAGTAAAATAACTGGATACATGAAAGACATGAGAAAGAAAGTGTGTAATTGAAGCCTTTACAGTAGGTATTCATGCAGGTCTAAGGATTAGCGAGGGCATTCATTAAATCAGCGGTGGACACTACTGTCTGATATTTAATGGAAGACCAACAGAGGCCCAATGCATCAGCAAAATGATGATTCAGTTTAACACTCACATACATAGAGGCCACGTCACTGTGGTGATGATCATCAGCAGTCCAGTCACAGTTAACAGAAGTGACTGTTAGATATCTCACCCTGTCCAACACTTCTGTTCTCACCACAGCCTCTGGGCTTTGGGACTTTTATGTAAAACTGATCTGTCACAAGTTTGCAAGGCGGCTTATAGCCACCAACCCTTTCACCAGAGCAACCTGAGCACATTTGTCACTGATAGTTGCTGCACAGCCGGATTTTGACCTTGTATATCTCCAAAATAACTGGACAAACTAGGTGATATGGCACTGCCCTCTTAAACAACCCATATGACTGGTGCAAAAACAACCGGTGATGGATTTCTAAATTGCCACCGGGTGTTTTAGGTATGATTTAGGCAACTAAAACTGCTTAGTTAAGGTTAGGAACAAATAACTTTCAGCATTCAAAGAAACAATATGTCGACTGTTGATGAGAAACAGGATGAGAACCACAGTCCTCAGTGCCAAAATCACATGCTTTCTACACCCAACCAACATCTCCAGCCTTCTTCCTCAGACTTTTTGCAGTGTAACATTGCTACACTTTTGCCTTTTGATACTAAATGGAAACATACATTTTTGAAGAAGATGTGTGCTTTTGTTTGGTGAGCATATTTCTGTGGGCAAGGTCTTTGTCTAGTAGTGTAGACCAACATATTCTAAAGACAACCTAGTCTCATAAAAATCATATTCATGTACAACATGTTGTCATCAGCAAACCGTTTTAAAAGAAACATAAGGTTGATTACTTTTCTATATTGAACAGAACATGCTCAGCGTCAACATATCTCATTTGTTAATCCTGCAATATGCTCCTGGTAACTTAATCAGCATTATATTTTAATGGTTATGTTAAGCCAACTCATACATGGATAAAGAAAAGCTTTGACATTTTTGGAAATACACACTTTTGCAGAGTGTTAGATGACAAGATTGATACCACTCTCATATCTGTATGCTAAGCATGTAGCTGCAGCCAGCAACTGGATAGTTTAGCATAAATACATGAAGCAGCTACCTTGGATCTGCCCAACAGTAAAAAAAAATAAAAAAAAGATCTGCCTACCAGCACTTTTTTAACATGTGCATGATAACTACTTGTTCACTCATCATCAACACTGTTCTGGGTTGTACATATATATCTGAATTGATAGACTTTCCAAATACAATTTAAAAAAAGTGATGTTTCTACTTACTTTTTGACAGCAGACACCTTTCAAGCATTTAAAAATACTTCATGTTTTGACTCCTCTTTCAGAGTCCTCCTGTCTGTCTTAGAGTGAAGCAAGGGCAACTCAAAGATGCTTTTGAAACCCAAATCATTCCTGTCTACCTCTTGTAATGTTAGACTGGATGACTCTTTCTTTATTAAGTACTTGCTCCCTTATCATTCCACCTCATGAAGAGATGTTTCTGACTGGAGGCTCTGACACAAGAACAATTTTGACTTTCATCTTCTATTCTCGTCTCAATTAATACACTGTTTAGCCCTCAGCTGAATTCCTATTTACAAAATTCCCAAAGGATTTTTTTAGGTTAAAGGATTATGAAAGATTGTATATGCGTCACCAGGCTGGGACCTGCAACACTTAAGGTAAGCAAAATATGTATCAATAAGCATAATCAAATTTATGGAGCGTAGGCAGGGTATTAGAACTTCTAAGAGCTTTGTCTGCAGCCAAAAACAACATGATCTGGTTTCGTTCACTCTGTAGACCGTTGCCAGGGTAACATATTTCAGCCATGTTCCCTCTCTACACTGCAGAAAATATTCACCTTGGCACATCATTTAATGTAGTGTTGAGGCTTTAAATGTCATTTTCGGAAAGCAACTGACAAAATCAGCCAGATGGGTTAGATTCCTGCTCCACGGCACCACTTCTTTCAAAACATTTATCAAAATTACCATTAATAAAACATGTAAAAGGGTTAAATAAACTCAAATGAATAAACATAAACTTACTTCAGAAAATTGTGTTATGATGAAATTCTTTTGAATCAAACATACATAGCAGCACCGCAGACTGTTGCCTTGGTGACAGCTCTCAGTCAGCCTGAGTGGCCGATAGGAAGACTTCTGTGAGGTGTCACTGTGGGCCAGCGAGGCGCACTTGGGGGTGTTTTTGTCTGCCTTCGAGCAGCTCTTCCGGCAGCTGGTCTCTAAAAGAACAGTACAGCTCAGTTCTTATCAACTTCTGACTCCCCCTCCTCCCATCTACCCATCCTATTTCTCTCGGTCTCCTTCCCTCTTTCTCCCTCTGTCGCTTTGTTCACTGACCTGTTTCCTGGAGGCTTTCTGACGGCTGTGGATGGAGGATGTAGGTTTCACAAGAACAGAGTCTGATGAATGTTCTCTATACTAAAGGCACACTAAGCAATTGTTGTACAGCGTCCCCAATGTCCCAATCGTCCTTTCAGCTTGCCTTTTGTTGTTATAGGCACTTTTGATAGCTGCAGAGATGGGGTGAGGAGTGGCTGCGTGGAGCCCTGTAAGATGCCTGAACAGCTCATACAGGCCAGTTATTGATGAAGTATGACTGTTGACTGTAGCTGTATCATTATTATTTTTCAATATTAATATCATTAAGGACATCAAAACAGCTCCACTGATGTTATACAGAAAAGTCTGTGTATTAGTCATCATTTGTAATATTCAGCCAATGAAAACAGCATATTATATATGATTGGGTGGCTCTGGAGGAGATTTTTCAAGTCATTATTCAAGTGAGGGTTACCTCAGCTTGGGAAAATCCTCTACAACATCCTATACAATAAACTCTAACAAAAAGATGCCACCAAGTTGCACCTGTGTAAGCGCCAGGGTTTTTGGAGCTTGGTAAAAGTGAAAAAGTGTCATGTAAACAACTGAAAACCTCTTAATCTGTTTCTTACAAGCACCGTGAATTTAAGTGCTCTTTTATCGGAACAGCGGTGCAATTTGTGATATGATAGCAGCTTTCCTGATTTGTTCTAACAAAGTCAGGAACATCATTTTAAATTAACTTGACTTCAGTGACTAAACGTGTGTGATTGTTAGTGTTGCTCTCAGCGTAATCTGCTAACCAAAACCATTGTGTTGTAATTCGATGTTCAGCCATGTGACCCTGTTTTAAAACACTGATCTGGATCACACAGCTTTTCTGGAGGACACTCACTCAGAAACACTGCATATTTAAAAAAGAAAACACTATTATTGGACCAGCGTGAGATACTAAATCCCTTATAATGTAACCTATAATCTAATCGAAACGAAATGATGCTGTCCTTTGATCATGTTTTCTTTTAGATTTATTACCATAAAAACAGACACAGACAGCTGAGTCCTACATCTTAGATCTGGAGAAAGAGAAGCACTGTGTTGCGTTGCTGTGCACACCAATCCATTCCACTAAGCACAATACAGAATTCTTTAGCCATATCGATTCTGCAAAGTCGATCCATACATGTATACGCAGCTACTTTGTTGGCATTCCATCTGCCTCCTGTAATAAAACATACCGTATGTCCACTGACCTTTAGTGGAAATACCAAAGGAGGCTTTAGATCTGCTGTTCTATGTCCTAATGATCTCGGAACCAGCCCGAGCAAAATTAGTTACATCTATAAAAACACAGCTTCATCCAACATCTGAGGGAGCAGCTGCAGATGAATAAGGACCAACTCAGTCAGGTGGAGCAAAGCAAAGAGACAATACACATGATCTTGTCTTTGATGGCTCATTTCTCTAATAAAAGCAGGTATTTAATAAATGTATAGTAGCCACAGACGTGGCCAGCGCAACCAAATAGAGGCCGGTCTTTAATTAAGGCTGGAAAATAGTGAGGAAGTGTGGATTAAACTTGTACTCCTAATAGCCAGACTGATCTCATAAAGTGGAGTATGTATGACACGCCAATTCGTATGCCATTTTTGCGTGTTTATCAACGCCTTTCGGCCGCCGTTGACCTACATTAGGTGTGAATTTTCGCCATACCGAGTAGTGTGAAAGGACGTAAGTCCGCAGAGGGAGGTTGGTTGGTTGGTTGGGGTGGGGGATGGGTAAAACACAGGACTTTCACCCTATTCATTTTTTTAAGCCTTCCCCAAAGTTTCTTTCCTAAACCCAACCGTTTATTATTTTCCTAAGCGTGTGACGTTTTTGTCATTTTTTTGTGTTACTAAAGCCTTTCTCAATGTTCTTTTCCTAACCTTTTTTTTTTTTTTTTTTACATGCGTATGACATTGTTCTCGCGATAAGACGCCACGTGGTGTGTATGTTTACATCCGCTGTATACAGCGTAGACATACACGTGGATAGTTCAAAATGCGTACAGATAACACGCCATTTGGCTTTAGGAAAGTGGCGTGTATGTTTACGCAAAGTCATGATGCCATGTTGTAATAGCTCACATGATAAATTCTGTGTAATGTAACGTTATACAGAATTCCATCAGTACAACCGCAGAGTCATACCAATCTGTTGCTCCAAAGTTCTCTTTTTAACAAAAATACTGTTTTCATTAACTAATTACTGCCGTTTCATTTTTTTTTTTTAAGCTGTTGTTTTTTTGAGCAAGGTTAAGTTCTAATCAATGGTCAATCAAAGTCAACCTTCCTGTAGATGTTTAGATTTTTGTTTGTGTTAGTCCACATGTCTGCACCTCAAATAGTTGATTTTTATGCCTGCAGAAACTAGAATGACTTTGTCCTTTGAGCTCAAAACTAAAAAAGAATGGCAAAATGGAAGTGACTGGAAAATTGTTAGTCAAATAAACAATACTTCTATTAGAGAAGAAAAACTGAACAGCGGATTGGTAAGTAACCATGAATGTTTTGGACAAGTTCATGCAAATCTCCCACTAGAGACTGTATTGGACTTGAGCTTTAAATGGAAGGTTTTAAGTGTGCATTAACAGCAAGGCATCAACTGTGGACAGATCAGAAAACAGGGAGGATTCTTACTAAAATATTATAAGATATACTTGTACAATATTAGAAAAGGCATGTCTCTTGTATAAGCCTGTTTCAAATACAGCCCTTCAGGTAAACAAAGTATACTGTACTGTAAATGGAGACGATGAAATGCACACTGATTCAGTGTGATGATTTGCATGAAACATCCTACTGAGAGTGTGAGGAAGCCAGCAACTCCTGAGAATCCCCAGTGCTCCCTTGTACTGCTTAAAACACTTTTGACATTGCGTCTTTGTCAAAGCTTTAAATAAGTGGCATAAAAAAGAAAAATGGAGATTACACAATACTCCGACTTCAAAAGGAAGCTAACAGAGTTGTGACCTTCCGGAGGCCTCGGTTTTCAACAATAAAGTGAGCATTAAAAAGTCAAATTTAATGTCTTCATACAAATCTGACTATTTTTTATGAATGACATTGTACAGAAGACTGCATTGTTGTGCAGGCACAATATTGTACAAAACATAACTTCTTATAGACAGAACAGTGGTCCATGACATACTGATATTTTCTCAGCAGTAATCTTTTTAAATGGCTGAAAAGTAAATACCATTGTACAGTATAGCAGTGTATTAAGGTTAAATGTGATCAGGATGGTAATGTAGTAGAAATTGTGAGGATTATGGATGGTTTTACCTTCAAGTATTCAGGTATCTCAGGTATTTTTCTAACTCCATTCAGTCAAACTTGCTCTTTTTGCAATGAAGTCTGGATAACGAAGCGGCGACACGCTGGCATTGTGATGGCTATTGGCAAAGTCCTCTTCTTTGCAATACATATCTTCTGATTCCTGCTGATGACATTATATTGGAGCATAGATCCAGGTGTAAAATCTATTTAAAAAGACGGTATTATTCTCTGGTTTATCTGTTTGGTTATCAGACCCTGGGATAGCATTCTCGGTCAGTTGGTTCACCACTTTGGTCCAGACTTAAATATATCATCAACTATTGGATATGGATATATATGGATGGATTATCGTAACATTTTGAACAGACAGTCGTGGTGCCCAGAGGATGAAGCCCACTGATTGTGGTGATCCTCTGACTTTTCCTCTAGCGCTACAATGAGGTTGGAATGTCTCAACAGCTATTGACAAGATTGCCATGACATTTGGTTCAGACTAGGAATGGGCCTGAATTCTGAAGTTATTATGCCCAAGATATCATCAATCTTTCCCAAAGTACTACTATTAGTGGTTAAATACTGTGAAATTACTTCACAACATATTCACATTGGACTTAATCAAACCTAACAAACTAAACAATGAACTGTATCCTGCAGGGTGCTGATAGTTAAAACACAGAATGTTAGAGAGTTAGAAGTTATTTGTCTTTCTTTCTTCTTTTCTTGACAATTATCATAAACTGCATTTGTAAAAGAGCCATTAATGTAACTGGGTAAAAGTAGAAAAGAATTGGTACAAATCTGAAAACCCTTGTGTCTATCATCTGAAATCCTATAGGCAGAACTAAGAGATAATAAAAGGTCAGCATTTGGATGTATTTTAACAGATGTAATGCTATTACTCTTGTTTTTCTTTTGTTTCCAGCCAGAAAATAGTGAAATTAGAAAATATAAAAAGATAATTTATGCAACTCCCCCCTTTTCTCAGTGTTTCTCCTGCTCTTTTATCACACCAGGGGAGATGTGGAGCTGCTAAAATATGTTAGGGCTCTTTTTTCCAGCTTGTGTCATCTTGAAATGTTTGTGCTGGACTTGACTGCTACATCATACTGTAGGTCCCAACCCATCATGTTCCAAACTCAGAGCCTACCTGGACATGAGTAACTTTACTCTTGTCCACTTCAGGACCAACAGTCTAACTTTAGTGTTGAAATAGGAGATGGCAGTTGGGAGTCAGTTCGGAGTTGCCTCTTGCCTGCTGCGGCAACATAACACTCGCTGCCTGTCTGCTGCCTGAGTGTGTACGCAGCTGTATATACTGTATATCTGCTCTGAGAGTGTGTCTGTTTGTTTGCCCTCTCTTTCAGACATCTGTTACATACAATGATCTCACCTGCCAGTGGACATGGGTGCTGACCTAGCTTTTGTGGGCTCGCCGCTGGCCGAAGTCCGACAGTATCTGGCTCTGCTTTGTCACATTTCCCTTTTAATTATTTTCTTATCTCCTTCTAACTGTCCATGTCATCGTCCATTTAATTGTTTCGTCCTAGCATCTAGTATATACTTGCCTGTCTAAGCATGTGAGGGTGATGCTGCTCAGTACACTTCATTCAGTTACACGTTTCCGAAATGTACTTTTTTGTAATATATACATTTTTGGTCCCAAATCACTGTATCATATTGTTTTGTGATTGATTAATTTGCATTTCTGCTGATTACTACTACTGCTACTACCAATGAGATGAGATTATTTAGAGTTTATGGTGAATAGGATTCCATTTATGGTGCAGACAGCATTGAAATTTACAGGATGAAACCTGTGTTTTTGCTTACAAATAAGGACACATTAGCTAAAAAGCTAATGCACCCGTAGTCGCTCTTTCAACTTTTTGTCTCAGGCTGTTGTAACTGGTGGTTTTGGACTCCTTTCTGTAGGTATTTTTCCCTTTGTCTAATTTTGAAATGCTTTAACAATAACCTTGCAAGTTGGGGACATACTGTTCTCATTTGTCTTTATCTCTGAGAGCAGCAGAGTAATAGACCAAAACTACACCAAAAAAACAAACAAAGAAGAACGTAAAAACACCCCCGCACAAACCTTCCTGACACAATGAAGCATCCGCTGCACAGCCACCCTAAACAACAGAAAAATGTCCTGTTTCCATTCCATGAGCTCCCTGTACATTCCACTGAATCCATCTACAGACCCATGAGACGGAGCAGATCAAAGAAACCGCCCACAGACATTGGCCTTACGGGCCTTCACATGGTTAAACACCCAAGGTTCGTTTAATAGGGACAAACATCTTCTCAAAACTAGCCAGTAGGGGAGCAAGACGGGTACATGGCTGAAAACCAAGTCAACTCTCCTTGTGAGAGTTCACTCTCAAACACAGAAAATGTTTCTGATGAAAATAAACAGTTCTCTGCATTTAAAGCTTTTTCAACTTTATGGTCCCCCAGAGGAAATATTTCCTGCAGCCAGGTAACACATTACACAGAGACTTAAGCAAAAAACACGCTTTCATTGTAAAGACTCAACATTTGATGATAGTATGATATGCATTTCTCTTTCCAATACTATGTTCTTACTTTGTGGGATGTTTTTTGTCATGTTGAGTCTTTTTATTATCATTAACTAATCATGATGGGTTTGAATGAGCTTGAACTAATAGTGAAGATCTATTGTAGATGTAACAAAGTGATTTGAGTTTGTAACATAAGTACATATAAATATCAGTTTTTGGTGTTGCTCCCTTAAAATCAAAAACTAAGATTTTTTCTGGGCTCAACATTTTGCAGAAGCATTTATTAATAATACACACAGATGCACAGACAATCAATTTACCGTCACCAGTCGACAATGCAAAGCAGACATGCTACATATTCTTTCTTTTCTTCTTTTGGAATTTGGAACCCAGCTAAATACAAGCATTTTAGATCTGTTTTCTGAAGAACGCTGAAAGTAATTCTGGGAAATGCAGGAAATTACTACTACTAGTAGAAAAGGCACACAAAGAGAATAAGAGTCGAGTAATTAAACAGACGGCAAAATTTCATTACAAAATAACCCCTAGAATGCAAAGTGTTCACATTTAAAAACTAAACAAAAAAAACATCTAAAGTTGGCTTTTGTTGTGTTCTGTATTGTTCTGTATGAGCAGGGAACATGGGACAGTGCAGTATCGGTTTCACAGCCTGCACCTTTTTAATGCATAAAAACATTTCTATACCATTGCAGAAAATGCAAATGACGAGCCAACAGCTGCTGAAATGCATTGGCTACAGTCCAGATGATACCTTTTGTTTAAGCAGGCAGACCATCAGGAGACAAGTTCTTACAAGAGCACAAGAGCACTGTCTGCAAAACAGACATTGCTGAGCAGCACTGCTGACAACATAAAGAAATGTTTCAAGTGAATTTAAATATCTAAATTAAGTGGACAAAGTTAAGAGACAGAGCTGAGAAAAAGTGCAGACATTCAAGGAAATGCAATCATCAGCCCTGCGTGTTGATTTATTGGGTTGTTTGGAGGCATGGCACTGTAGGTTTTACAGAGACACATTGTTTAACAAAAGGTTAAGCAGGTGAGAAAACAGTTGATGTGAGTCAGCATTACACAGAATGCGACAGAGGATAAATTATGCTTCTAATCAGACAATGTGAAATAATTATGTATAATGTTGAATACAATGCTGTCAGTATGCATACATGTACTTTTTGTGAATTAAGTAGAGTATGAGTAGATTGATGTCCTTAATATTGGGTCACACTGGAGGTAGACTTGCATTGCCAGACCTTCCTTTGCCGGGCTGCGGAGGAAGGTCTGGCAATGCTAGTCCATACAAATGTGCTCTGGTTTATTGGCATTTCTTTAAACCAATCACAATCGTATTGTGCGGTGCTAAGCACCAGACAGAGCCACGGTGCCTCTGCAAAATAGCCTTGAGATGGAACTTGTTTTGGTGTAACATGTGTGCGTTCAAAAGTTGTTTTAGTCATGCACAGAAAACTCAGATTGGACCGATAGTCTAGCTAGCTGTTGCGATTTACCCTGCAGAGATCTGAGGAGCAGTAAACCATAGTCCTCGTAAATCGATCGGTTTAGAATGCCAACACAAAGAAAGCGGAAAGTAACGGACATCCGGCCGAAAAGAGACATCTGGCGTGGAGTGGAACGTCATGGATATAGACTACACTGAAGGTAAACGCCTACTTTGCTGTAAAAAACAGGCACTCCAAGATTTCTTTCCCTGATCATATCCACCTTGAGCCTGAGTCATCCTGCCCTTTTTAAAGGACACAGCCTGCTCCCTCTTACATTTCCAATACATTTAAATTTTTTTCAGGGAGACATAAAATTAGAACAACAGAGGTAAGGAGCATGTCTGTCTGCTCATTGCACTCTTGCTCTGCTTCTCACACCGTAAAGTCATTCTGGCTTTGTGCTGTCATTTTCCTTCATAATTTTTCATTTCTTTATCTTTCTCTCTCTCTCTCTCTACATGCATGCACGCACGCACGCACGCACACACACACAAACTCTAATAAATTTGACAAGAGCACCTTGTAAGACCAGACAAGGCAACAGGATCAAATGTTACAGTAATCACCACAATGATGGGAAGGGCAGATTCTCGTCTATGAATGCTTATGAGCATCTCCCTTTAGCAGAACAGGTTATTTGGTGAATTAAAGGAAAAAAAAATTTAAGATTATTTTTTGGGGCATTTTAGGCTTTTATTTGACAGGACAGCTGAAGACATGAAAGGGGAGAGAAGAAGAAGAAGAAGATTTATTTATTTATATTAGGACAATGCACATTAATCAACATTTCTGTAAATGTGCCAGTGTTAGCCAGTCAGCTAATTTTCAACTGTAGTCCTAGTTGTATGCATGTCTTTGTGGTGGGAAGAAACCGGAGCACCCAGAGGAAACCCACGCAAGCACAGGGAGAACATGCAAACTCCACACAGAAAGGCCTGGGACGACCTGGGTTTGAAACCAGAACCTTCTTGCAGTGAGGCAGAAGTGCTAACCACTGAGCCACCATGCTGAGAGGGGGGAATGACGTGCAGCAAAGGGCCGCGGGTCGCAGTCAAACCCGCGACAGCTGCGTCAAGGTGTAAACCTCTATATGTGGCCGCCTGCTCTACCAACTGAGCTATCTGGGCGCCGAATTAAAGGAAATTTGACTCATTCTCAGTCAAGTGAACTTCAAGTTGAACGAAAAATATTTCAGTGTGATGGCGACGACAGATACCTTTAGGGACCAAAACGTCTGGTTAAGTTTAGGAAAAAGATCGCGGTTTGGATTAAAACACTACCAAGGAACGATCACGCGTTTCCTGGGTGAAAGTATTTTGTTTTCGCCAAGAGGCGAACTCCACTGCCTGGTTTGAAAGCGCTGTGTTTTATGACCCACCCTCCTCCGCTGCGCTGTGGAGGAAAGTCTGGCAATGCGAGACTATGACCCACCCACCCATCCATCCCCACTACCTGAGGTGATTGTGGTTTGTACAGCAAAAAATACGTGGAATGCTTACGAATTACAGTACTTAACTTTTCATAGTTTTATGTCGGTTCATTAGAACAGCCTGACGAGCCTGAGCTCAATGTGCGTCGTCACCACATTGCTAACAGAAGTCATGTTTGGTTTAAACACTCAGTATGATAATATTAGGTGTTTGCTTACCGGTGAATGAGAGGTGAATTACAATTGCAGTCCTTTCTCCGCTCTGCTCTGAAGCAGCAACGCAGGGGTGCTCGTGCACGTCTGTGTGTAGGTCGGAGCCCCGAGGGCAGGGGGAGGGGTTAAACGGAGCCCCGAGAACATTCTACTTTTAAATCTTGCTAGGTTTTCAACATGACCAACCCTGCCTTTAGTGTTAATGTATTATAATTTGAGCTTTTTACTGTTACTTTCATGTTGTAGAACAAACAATAAATAAAATTCTTAAAACTTTATTCAAGTCCAGCTGCTTTACGATGGCCATGAACAATGGCCATGTGAAAATGCTTCTCCAGTGTCAAGAATAGTTTGCCACTTTATTGGGATGGGTTTTTTCATTAATTACAGTAAGATTTCAACAACTCTATAGTGCAAAAAACGCGAGCAAAAACTAGATACTAACTAACTTTAGACTTTAGGTCAACATTGAGTTATATGTTTAAATATGTTTATTTTCAGTACAGAGTCATTGTATGAGTCATGTTTTTGATGGTGGGGGAAACCGGAGCACCCGGAGGAAACCCACGCAAACATGGGGAGAACATACTAACTCCACACAGAGTTTTTATGTTCTCCCCATGTTTGCGTGGGTTTCCTCGCAAACATGGAAGGGGACCTTTATGGCGTTTTTCCATTACATGGTACCTGCTCAACTCGCCTCGACTCTACTCGCCTTTTTTGCTTTTCCATTATGAAAAAAGTCCCTGGTACCTGCCAACAGGTACTCTTTTTAGTATCACCACCATTGAGGTTCCAAGCGAGCTGAGGCGATACCAAAAGGTGACGTGAAAACCTGCAGAATACCGACTGGTCGGAAAGAATCGTCACTAATCACTGCGTCATCATTGCTAGCGACAGACGAGGGTGTCCTGAACAAACCCGGCATTTTGAAAATATATTTTTTTTTGCTGCCTACAGCTTCTTTTGAAACAAAATTTGTGTTCTGGCTGTGGCAACAGCCACATGCCCGAGAGTCAAAAACAACACACCTTCGTTGTTCTGTGTTTGTCGTGTTAGATCACGGCAGTTTTCTGCAGCGTCGCTATGACGACCACCCACGCTTGCCTCACACATGAGGCGGTACTAAATCTGCAATGGAAAATGGAGGACGGGGCACCGCGGCCGAGTCGAGCCAAGCCGAGCCGAGCTGAGCAGAGCTTGTACTAGCAGTGGGTAAGCATCAATAGAGAGTTAAAAAGAGGGGACAAAAGGAAATGATGATGCGGTGTGAATTCCAGAAATCAATGCCAATATTTCTGTTCTATTCTAAGATGCAGAATGGTGTCGTTTTACCAGTGAATAGAGATTCAGCTAGGGCTGGGCGATATGGCGATATTACGATATTCTTGACCAAATACCTCGATATCGATATTGCGGCAATATTCTAGGGTTGACAATTGGTGCTTTAATAAAATATCTTCACACTTAGATTTTAGATAAATAATCATCAGTAATGTGGACATAATGTCTAAGTGGGGAAAAGGCAAATAATAGAAGAGCTAGTACAGTCTGGTATGTTCAGAAAAGTGCATCACTTTACTGTAATGCAGCCTTTAAAACCAGTGAAAGACAACACTTATGTCATATCACAATATGACGATCCCAAAGTCTAAGACGATATCTAGTCTCATATCACGATATCAATATAATATCAATATATTGCCCAGCCCTAGCTTCAGCTGATTTAAAGATTTTGTTTTTGTCATGTAATGTTGGTAGACTGAAAGAAGAATTAATAATGCATGGATTGCAATTCATACATTTGTAATGCCTTGATGAAGACCTTGTGGTTGAAACGTTCAATTAAAGTGCTCATCGCTATGATGACCAGCCACGGTACTAAATCTGCAATGGAAACAGGAGGATGGGGCACCGTGGCCGAGTCGAGCCGAGCTGAGCCAAGTAGAGCTAGCAGTGGGTAAGCGACATTAAATAAAGGGCCAAGGATAAAGCCTTGGTTACATCTTTTTAGGATAAGGATCTGTGTTCTGTGGAGACAATCTCTGGATCTCTTTTTGCCAACGAAAAGCATACAAAGAAATACCTCTTGTGGCACTGGTGCAGGGACACTTAGCGCTGGTACCTTAGACAAGAGAGAAATATGTATACTGTAACACTGTCTGAATGAATGAAACCCAATTCCTAGTGACTGAGGTCAGTTTTCTGTGCTGCATTGCTCAGCTAAAGTATGGGACCATCCATCTGTCAATGAAATTGAAAATATTGCATGTCTGCGTCATGTACTACATTTTAACCTGCTGCTTTTAAATTGTGTTTATTATCAAGTGGCTGTGTTTCACTGTGACTATACAGGGGATGAATAGTAACTGGATACTCGTGAACATATATGCTAAATGCCAGAAAACAATCAGACAAAAACCAAAGGGGGGGAAAATGATGGAATTGAGCATGGAAATACATTCTTAAAATAACATTAACTCCCAGTCCACTTTCTAGCTTTTTTCCAACCACAGTTTAAGGTCTTCATCAGTAAATGATATTGATTCTCTTGTCATCACTTTAAGTTCCATATGTTGTGTAATGACAACAGAGTCCACTCCATGATAAATGAATAAACTCTTTTCACTGATGAAGCAAGTAAGTGGATCTTGATTTAAGATTATTATGTCAAATAATAATTGGGATGTGTATGTATATTTCATGCATATATTTGTATGTAAAATCCAAATGCAATAGTTATTTTAAAGATTGTGTTTTTGACAGTTTTGGTGAGTTTGGTGCATTTCTAACCTGACTCCGCCAGATGGATTGCTTCGCATTTGCTCGGGCATATCCATCTGGGAACTTTCCGTTGGAGAACTTTTGGGAAGGGGCAAAAATACCGGTTAGCTGATTGGATAAACCATCTGTCTATCACCTATGTTGGTGATAGATGGGCCAAATCAACCAATTAGATCAACGAAGCCCCTGCTGCTGCAGGCAAAGCATAGCTCGTTAGCTCAGCAAGCTTCCCGGTCCATATTCCAAAAGAAGGATCCAAGAGAAAAAAGCATTAGCGAGCAGCTAACAGAATTAGGGCTACCGCTGTCTGAAAATAATGGTTAGCTGATTGGATAAACCATTTGTCTATCACCACCTAAACCCGCCTCAAAACCAACACTGATTGGCCTGGTCGTTTGGCTAACGGCTCCAAATTTTCTCTATCTCAAGATGCCAGACTGATCTGCGAGTGGAAAACTGGAGCTCGCGAGATCAGGACGGTCTCACGAGACTAGTGCATTTCTGCTCTGAATCATATTTTTAAAGTGACCCAGGTAACTCTCTTAAAGCCAGGAGGAAAACAACACAAGCCATAAGATTCTGTTAAAGTTTAGCTTTGTTTCTACTAAATAATTTAAAGTCTTATTCTGGGTTCAACGCGGTCGGGGCGGCGTGAATGGCATGCATGGTCACCGCGAGTCTGGTCTTTCGTACCCACTGCAGTCAGAGCGGTTCAAAGAATGGACTACTTCTGCACTGTAGCCGATCGTTGTAACGGCGTTGTTACAAAATCTTGGAGGTGCACGGCTCGGTGAATGAACCAGCTTTTAGTGACTGGATACAAGACAATATGGGACTTCCAGCCGAGAGCCTTTGAATCAGGGTGTAACTGATGCTATCTCAGTCTTGTGTTTTATGAGGACAGAGCAATAAGGGCTTGGTAAAGGGCTGTATTCAGGGCAAGCAAAGATCCACAGAGGGTTCTTTAGACTCATTTTCTGACCGGCCAGCTCCCAGGCCTATTTAATATTTCACAGCTCCGTCTGAAATGGAGGAGAATGCACTTAATTAAGTATGAACATTAAATTGGCTATAACCAATGCTCTGCAACGAATATATATATTCGGTTCACGCTTTTGATCATTCAGCAAGGTCCCTGAATGCATGCGTCCCTGAGATGCTATGTGCATGTAGATGCATGAAATTATAGTATGGCGTGATTCAACCATGACAAACTAGAACTTTGAAGTGTTAAATCGCCGGCCGGCTGTCATGACCTCAAACTGCTCTGCTGCTCTCAGAGGAGGAAGAGTGGTTTGCTTTGAAAGAGGTGGGTGTGAAATAAAAGCAAGGGAGCATGCTATAACAGAATATAAAGTTTAATTTGGCAGGCAAACACAGACACACACACACACACACACACACACACATGCACAGTGAAATATAAAGCTTTTCACTACATTAAAAGAGAAGTGCATCCCTAATGTACATAATATTGCTCTGCTACTTATAATTCATTGATGGGTCCATGATGATGTCCATTTTGATTTAAATAATTTAACGATTTGCAAGAAAAAGTGTGAGTTGTGAGCGAATGATGCGTGTGTCTCAGTCTTTCAAGTAACACAAAAGTTGTTAAAAATGGTGTCATATTTTGCACTGTTGATGACAAAAGTGCAAGCTGTAGCTGCTTTGCGTTCTGGAGACTGATAATTGGACATTACAATAATGCAAAATTCTGACTTTAGAGAGAGCCCATGCTTGACACCCCTTATTTTCAAAGCAATGTCTACTTGTGACCCCTAAACAGAGTGTGCATAACTTTCTTTTTTGTTTCACTCAAAACTGCTTCGATACATTGTGTGACCCATTGAGCCCTCATTTCTTAATTAATGATGGTCCTGTACAGTAACAAGGTTTTCTAATTTTGTTTTGTTTATCCCAGCTGATCTGGACTCCCTTCCTCCCCCCGTGTATGAGTGCCCTGGTCGATATGCTATGTGTGGTGATGTCTATATGTCTCAAATGATGTTCATTGTTGTTTAGTTTTTTGTCTTTTGTTGTCAAAAATACCTTGTGATTTCTGTTGCAACCTAATTTCCCCAATTAACAAAATTAACTCCTAAAACTAAATCATACTGTTTTCCGGGTGCACTTTTAATCTTCAGTGTAGCTGTGCAGGAAATATTCCAGTATGAGCCATTGTGTCTACAATGGCAGTTTGTCCACAGAAACAAGGAATACTTTAGAAATGGCATATGCGTTGTATCTAATGCATTTGTTAATGGTAAGAAAATTATGTATTGATGCATTAAAGATCATAACCTGGCAACCAAAAACTTGTCCTTATTAATAGATTATCACTGACCTATAAAGCACTAATAATATCCAATACGTAGAAGTGCAATATCTCATCTATATACTGTTTTTATAAGTCACAGCAATGCTTTTAAAATCTATAACATATTTATATTTAATCTTTATTTTTTATATTTGAATTTTTAGTACTGTTTGATATGTGTTAATATGTGTAAATATATGTGTGAATGCAGCCTCAGGATTGATACTTAATTTAGTCGTATACTCAATGTGCAATGACAATAACTGAATTCTATTCTACTACTAATCTATTAGTTAGAGTTTATAAACCCTTTGTAAAGCATACACTATTTAAAAGTTGAAATATACTACACCAAATAGAAACATAGCCCTAGAAATTCAATTTCCACAATACATATCTATTATTTTTAACAGCAGTGTAGTGTTTTACGGTGCATTTATCATTTAACCACACAGGGTCTCAGAGGTGATTCTATTCTAGGAAGTTTGAACAAGAATCTCTTCAATATATTGCTCTGGGTGGACAGCACACCAATATAACTGCACACATATACATGCACACACACACACAGTCAGAATGACTCCCCTGGTCTTGGCAGCAGATGCAGGCCTGTCCAGATGAACTGTTATTGATGGAGGAATGTATCATCTTCCCTCCCACTGTCTCTGACACACTGCATTGATGAAGTATGCTGCTGCACAGACCAAGTACAACCAGAGTGTAAAATGTCTGTGGGGCACCGATCCATATGTTCTAAGTCTTATTTCATTAACTTAAATAATGTAATTAATAAATAATGGTCTGGCAAAGAAATAAAAGACTGATATACTTTATCAGACCATACTTTTATGATTTTATAAGTCAGCAAATATCTGATAACACAAATATGTTAACAAGTGTTCTGTGCCAACTTTTGGTAGTCAAATCTGTCACTCAGTTTATGTTGTCCACTTCAATAAAATTTGATTTGGTTTCACATTTTCACTCATGTTACCCACTTTATTAAAGACAAAGGCGCCTTTGTTGTGACCCACAGCCACAGTAAGCAGCAGCTCCTTAGTAATGGAGTGTGTGGGGAGTGCTGGAGCTCATCAGAAAGCTTACACAAACCTGTAGTTATAATATTTTAGCTTTCAATATGCCATGTCAGCCTCAATATTTTCTCCTTTTATTCTCCACTGTGCGCTGTCTCATAAAGTACATTTTGACAAAAGGCAAAGTGGTGGTGTTAATGCACTTTAATTACACATGAAGGTGTCATTGTGAGGCAGACTGCCATCTACCGGCTTAAAAGCAATCCCCCCACCTCACCTCGCCCCTCCTAATTCTAACTCCCACTCAAGTAGTCAATTAGAGGAGGTAGACAGAGTATATGCACACACAGTTTTGAAAAACCAAAGTTATGCAGTGCACACATTCGGCCTGGGTGCTATGTCGAGGGACAAGAAAAACCCTCAGACTATTAGCTGCCTTTTTAATATTTAATGTGACAGCCATTCACTCAGTTCAACATCACAAATCAAAGTTCACCCAGCCATTCGTTAGTTCATTTTCTATACCGACTCATTCCCTATTCAGGATCACTGATAACTTTGTGCAGGTCTCAGTAATTTGCCGTTTGAATAGCCCAACAATAACTGAAGTTGTGTTGTTGAAGCGGAAGTGAACCAGACTCACAGTGTGTCACCCCACAGTCTAAAATATCACAAGTGTCAGTTGCTTTGCATAAACCATCATGCGGGAGCTTCAGTTAGTCTCAATACCAAAATTATAGCTCAACCATTTTGAAGGATTGCAATACACTGATTTCACCCAAAACTGGAAGCCAGCAGTAACCATATGTGCTACAAAACAAGAATAGGAAACTAAACGGCTTTACTGGTGTTTATTTGCATTTTTCAGAACTGCGTGATGCTAAAGTTTGTGTTTACTTTATGAATTGTTGCCTTAGGTTCACTCCCTGACCTTTCTGGAGCATGTGCAAAATCAAAACATTTTAAGAAGGGTGAGGCTATTTGCACCCATGGTACAATTAGCAGTGTATGCTATTTGCACCCCTGGTACAATTAGCAGTGTATGCTATTTGCACCCCTGGTACAATTAGCAGTATGCTATTTGTACCCTGGTGCAATTAGAAGTGTATGCTATTTGCACCCCTGGTACAGTTAGAAGTGTATGCTATTTGCACCCCTGGTACAATTAGCAGTGTATGCTATTTGTACCCTGGTGCAATTAGAAGTGCTATTTGTACCCTCGTGCAATTAGAAATGAATGCTATTAGTACCCCGCCGGTGCACACAGCAATGTGTTCTATTAATACCCTGTCTGGTACAAATATCAATGTATGCTATTTGTACCCTTGTGCATTTACAGTACCTTGACATATATTTACACACAGTTATCCATACTACTCATGTATTACACCTTTTTGGAATATTATCGCCCTGACATTCTTACCCTAACCATAACCAATCCCACTCCTCTTGCCTAAACCTATCCAACCCAACCAGAGCAGGCATATTCATGAGTCTTCCCCTACCACCCTGCAAAAAAAACCGTTCGTGGGTCCTGACTTGCGCAATTGCATGCAAATTATCCAATCCAAATTTTTAAAAAATAAGATCACTACACAGGGGAATCGAACTCCATACTCCCATACCAAAGATAAACGTACTAACCACTCACCTAGGAGTTCTTTCAGGATAATTAGCAACTGTTTACCACTTGGTTTCTTCAAGCGTCGGTTGCTACGTAACCATACTGTATACAAAAAAATAGGTACTAAACAAACCAACGGTTGTATGCTTTCACTGAAGACAGAAAGCGCAACTGTATTATCCATTTTCCGCTAGAAATTCAATTGTTATAAACTTTAGAGACAAAACTTCCCTAATATGCCAGTTTCTGCGGGCATGGAAGATGAACGACCGCCAGGATTTCGGTGCACGCGAGCAACGTTTTTTGTTGTTACGTCACAGGGTGTAAATAGCTCAGCTGTGTGGCCGAGGCTATTCTCCGTTTAAAAAGAAATGAGGCAATGGCAATTAATTGCATGACCCAGTTATTTGAAAATAAAACCCCAAAGAGCCTAAATTAAGTAAATTAATCACGCTAGAATTCTCCAACTTTGATCCTAATTGATTAAGATAACACAGTTAGGTGTTTATAAGCAACTGCTTGCTAAATTATAATTGAACCGAATCAAACACATACACACACACACACACACACAAATACACATACGCGCGCGCACACACACACACACACACACTCTCTCTCTTTCTCTCTCTCTCTCTCTATTTTGGGTAGAAGGAAACACATTTACACGACCTATTCAGGATGTGGTACATTTGCACTTTACTGCACAATTACAACAAGTTAGTCAAACAAAACAGCTAATTTCTGATACAACTGTAGGAGAGAGATTGCTGTAACTGTCAACAGCAAATAAGAAAACAATATTTCCAGAATCCCCCAACAAATTATCAAGTCTTTGCAAACATAGGGTAAGCTATACTGTTTTCATTATTTCAAACAAGGGACAATGATATGTGCATGTTGAAGATCGACATGGCTCTTGATGCAACAAGGATCTCCAAGCAGGAAACGTTTATATGGTAATGACATCGATTGAACCGATGCACCAATCAAAAGCGTTTGATTTATGTTTAGGGGCTGTTGAAAGGAGTAGTCGCTTGGCAACCGCCTAATGAAATGTAAGAGCTGTGGCTATTAAAAAAATTGCGCCCTTAGAATCTATTTGTTGCCTTTTGCTGCGGCTTTTTCAAAGAAAGTAGCCAGCATCATGGTTCTTTTGAAGAAAGAAAGGCACAATTGTAACTGATTCTCAGTGAAAACTCTCCGCTGTCTAAACGAAATATGGTGATGATGTTAGATGTGAGACAGGCAATCGTGATTTAGGTTTATTATCGCCTACAATTCCCCAAGGAACTGCCAATCATTGATTGGCCTCTGCTTTTAATTCATCGCATCCTATTACTGTAATCCTCAATGCAAATCTGTGTAGGCCTATGTATGCTGCCAACAATGTATGAACACCGCTCAATCGGAGCTGAGAAAAGACAAAACATCGGTACACACTGGGGGAAAAAAATGTCCATCTCAGCAACTCCTATCGCGCTCTTTTCTTATTGAACATGAGAGACATCCCTAATTAATGTGGCGAGATAAATTGAATATATAGCCAATTTGAAGTGCTGTTTTCTTGCAAGCATGGAATACGCAAGAACAAAGTCAGATCTCTACGTTGGCAGCCTATAGAAATAACAAGAAACAGGTTGATGTTCGTTGGAATCAATTAAAATCTCACTCCACTCCACTGACCTTAGATTTCAAAAAAGCATTTGGTTTAAAAGGCCGTTGGATGAAAGGTAAAAGTACAATCGATATTTTTGCAGTCTAGCCTTATTTGATCTCTGAATCTGAAGGAATGAACATGGGTTGGATGTGACTGCAACCGACTGTTACTGTGGAAACCAACTTTCCCCTGCCTACACGATGCTAATTCATCCTCAACTACCCAGCTCAAAGCGTCGATGGGCTATGTTTGCTGACAGAATAGGCTACAAATAAAACAGCTCAGATGATTTCCATCTCCATCGTAATAGCCGATACATTTATCCAAACTCATCAGGCAAAAACGCACAAAACGGGCATACATAGTTTATGGATGACATGAACACTTGTAAAAAGCGATTCGTGTCCTTTTAAAATTGGGAAAATATGTTTGTCACTTACAGCAGTTGGTTACAGCAAAACTGTTCGCCACTTCCAGGTTGTCGATGTGGGGCGTCAATCTGAATTCCGAGGTGCCAAACTGAACCATTCCTATCCGAAACGCGCTGTACTCTTGGTCCGCGCCCCTTGGAAAGAGTCCCCCTGAAACCCAAATATAAAAATCAGCTACACTTGCACATTGTGCTCTGGTAAGAGACATTTTCTAAGAAAATGTTCTCAACATTTTACGCAAAAGGATTTCTTTTTTTTTTCAAGTCGTGTTTATGTTTGAACTAATGGGTATACCTACCAATTTGAACACTGGGTGAGCTTCCATGCACGCATCCCCATAAAACCAGGAGAACTGAAACGGGTAAATTCACTATCTTTTCCATGTCCACAGTTTAGGTGTCCACATCCACCAGGGGAGTCTGGTATTCCTCGATGTCTCCGGAGATGTTAGATCCGACGCATATTGGAGACCCTCAGCCTTGGGTAGAAAGAATGAAAAATCTTCAGTAAGTGAACAATTTTTCTGCAGGTGGCTATCTGTGAAAGGACACCAGTAGTGAAGGAATGGTCGCCGGCAACGCAGGTCTGGTGTCTCTTCTTCCGCTGCCCCACGTCGCTCTCCTCCTGCCGGCAGCTGATGCCTCCTCTAAACGCACAGGGACACTGCGCGCCTCCGCTCGGCGCGCCGGAGATCCTTTCAGCATCACACCCACAAGTGAGGAATGCTAATGAGAAGGCGGACAGAGACGAAAAGAGCCGAGCGGCAACCACTTGGTGACAAGAGTGCACATGTTGATTTCAATATAACGTCCTCGGCTCGCTATGTGCGCAATTATAATATTTAAACCTTCCTTTACAGAGTCCCAGTTTTCCAAATCTCAACTGTCAAAAGGATTTCCAACCCAACACTAAGAACCTCATGTGGACTGCCTTGTCATCTTCCCCACCAAACTTGTGTTAACTGAACCTTCCTTCCTTACTAACCCACTGGATTTAATGATAAAGTAAATATTCCAAAAAAACATCTTAAATATATTAATATAGTATCACTTTTAAATGTTTACATGTATGAGACGATACATACACATTGACTGTAACTCAAAGATTGTGTTTATACATTTCATGCACGTGACTGATACTGCTATACAGAGCTTGATATATTGAACAGACAAAAGCAGCAAATGAGAAACTGGAACCAGAGAATGTGTTGGCATGTTTGCATGAAAAAGGACTGAAACAACAAAAAAAGATGATCAAATCACACTTTTCTGTCCATCGACTAATCAGTTTATAGTTTCAGCTCTGAAGTTCGATTGAGCAGGCTGATAAAGGCTGCTTAAGATCACTTCACTCTTGAAGGGATCAGCAGTGGCAATCCTAGACTCTGGGGAGCCCCAGGCAAAGAAGCTCACTGAGGCCCCCCTCAATAATCATAACACCATGCACACACATCTGAGTATTTGAACAACAAAGGAGGAGTAACATGGACATATGTAACACCAAATATGAACTCACAATAATGCTTATTAGAACTCTGTAACATATTCTGAAACAGCTGGTGTTCTTTGCACATGATTTATACACAGCTAGACAAAAACATAATCGGGGCCCCTTCTAGCTATAGAGAGAATGGTTTTGGAGCAGCGGCGGTGCACTGTATAGTGCCTTTATGGGAGGTTTCAGGGGGGTTGTATTTGTCATTGCAAAATGTGCCACTATGCGTGGCCTCTTTTTTGGGTTAGGTGGGGCTTGGGGGGCAACCATTTGCTTTGTTTGCCTCTCCTGAAGGTGCGCCCCTGGGGGTCAGACTTATTACCTTAAAACAGGATGAAGGTGTCCTTAACTACCCTGCTACCATTGGAGCCACAGCAGCATCAGCAGCAGCATTATCATCATCAGCAGCAGCATTATCATCATCAGCAGTAGCATTATCATCACCAGCAGCAGCATTATCATCACCAGCAGCAGCATTATCATCATCAGCAGCAGCATTATCATCATCAGCAGCAGCATTATCATCATCAGCAGCAGCATTATCATCATCAGCAGTAGCATTATCATCACCAGCAGCAGCATTATCATCACCAGCAGCAGCATTATCATCATCAGCAGCAGCATTATCATCATCAGCAGCAGCATTATCATCATCAGCAGTAGCATTATCATCACCAGCAGCAGCATTATCATCATCTCATCACCAGCAGCAGCATTATCATCAGCAGCAGCAGCATTATCATCACCAGCAGCAGCATTATCATCATCATCAGCAGCATTATCATCATCAGCAGCATTATCATCATCAGCAGCAGCAGCATTATCATCACCAGCAGCAGCATTATCATCATCAGCAGCAGCATTATCATCACCAGCAGCAGCATTATCATCAGCAGCAGCAGCATTATCATCATCAGCAGCAGCAGCATTATCATCACCAGCAGCAGCATTATCATCATCATCAGCAGCAGCATTATCATCATCAGCAGCAGCAGCATTATCATCATCAGCAGCAGCAGCATTATCATCATCAGCAGCAGCATTATCATCACCAGCAGCAGCATTATCATCACCAGCAGCAGCATTATCATCACCAGCAGCAGCATTATCATCATCAGCAGCAGCATTATCATCATCAGCAGCATTATCATCAGCAGCAGCATTATCATCAGCAGCAGCAGCATTATCATCATCAGCAGCATTATCATCATCAGCAGCATTATCATCAGCAGCAGCAGCATTATCATCATCAGCAGCATTATCATCAGCAGCAGCAGCATTATCATCATCAGCAGCATTATCATCATCAGCAGCATTATCATCATCAGCAGCAGCATTATCATCATCATCAGCAGCAGCATTATCATCACCAGCAGCAGCATTACCATCATCAGCAGCATTATCATCATCAGCAGCATTATCATCATCAGCAGCATTACCATCATCAGCAGCATTATCATCATCAGCAGCATTACCATCATCAGCAGCAGCATTATCATCATCAGCAGCCGTATATCAGGCACGTAAAAGCATGCCTCTGAAATATATATATATATATATATATATATATATATATATGATAAGACTGAAGACAAGTCCAAAAGTATAATTTCCACATTAGCATTGAATATTTACTCAATGTGGGTGCTGATTACCTTTGGCCTACAGATTTAAACTATCTAGAAAACGTAATCCTTTCTCCTCTTAATAGTTCCTGAATGCATCATGGGATATAGCTGAAGATGTTTGCAACCTTAAAGGAACACGCAGACTTATTGGGACTTTATCTTATTCACCGTAACCCCCAGAGTAAGACAAGTCGATACATACCCTTCTCATCTCCGTGCGTGCTGTAATGCTGTCTGAAGGCTCCAGCATTAGCTTAGCCCAGCACAGATCCTGCAGGTAACTGGTTCCAACTAGCCTACTGCTCCAAATTGTGACAAAAGTGACAAAATAATGCCAACATGTTCCTATTTACATGTTGTGATTTGTAGAAGTCTGGCGTGTACAAAAAACAACGTAACATGAGACACAGCCATCTTCTAACCGTAAACAAACCGGGAACTATATTCTCAGACAGGCTTGCTGCGAGCATATCACTCCGCCAAAGTACTATATTCTTCCGCCTAAGAATATAGTTCCTGGTTTGTTTAGGGATAGAAGATGGCTGTGTCTCATGTTACGTTGTTTTTTGTACACGCTGTGACTCTACAAATAACAACATGTAAATAGGAACATGTTGGCGTTATTTTGTCACTTATTCGGAGCAGTAGGATTGCTGGAACCATTCACCTGCATGTTCTGTGCTGGCCTGATGCCACTGGAGCCGTCAGACAGCATTACAGCATGCACGGAGATGAGAAGGGTATGTATGGACAGGTCTAACTCTGTGGGTTACGGTGAATAAGCTAAATTCCCAATAAGTCGGCGTGTTCCTTTAAGAACTGTTTTGCATAAATGACAAAATGTCAAAAATGCAGCAAATGTATATATTGAATAGACAATTTGAATTGAGACCACCTTCAAACATTGTTTTGTTGGTCACTTGACAAACAAGTCTTCTCTTATTCATGTTAAAGGCTGACATTTCATACTGAAATAACTCATCAAGTACATCAGCTGGAGGCAATCATTCATGCCCTCCAGGAATACCCATCAAATGAATCTCCTCTTTAACTTTGATCTAGCGCTTATTCTCACCCTCTGCATACAAATCCAATGTAAATCTATGGCTGGTTGTAAGCCATTTTGAACAGGGTTAAATGGAGAAGAGCTGCCTCACAGCTAACAGGAAATAAATGGCATTCCTGTCTCCTTGTTTTATGACAGGCATATCTCAGCCTGCACAGAAAGATGTATATTATCCATTGGACAGTGTGAGATATACAGTCCGATGTATATTATCCATTGGACAGTGTGAGATATACAGTATATATATATATATATATATATATATATATATATATATATATATATATATATATATATATATATATACAGTACAGGCCAAAAGTTTGGACACACCTTCTCATTCAATGTGTTTCTTTATATTCATGACTATTTACATTGTAGATTCTCACTGAAGGCATCAAAACTATGAATGAACACATATGGAATTATGTACTGAACAAAAAAGTGTGAAATAACTGAAAACATGTCTTATATTTTAGATTCTTCAAAGTAGCCACCCTTTGCTTTTTTTGATAACTCTGCAAACCCTTGGTGTTCTCTCAATGAGCTTCATGAGGGAGTCACCTGAAATGGTTTTCACTTCACAAGTGTGCTTTGTCAGGGTTAATTAGTGGATTTTTTTCCCTTATTAATAAAAAAGCAAAGGGTGGCTACTTTGAAGAATCTAAAATATAAGACATGTTTTCAGTTATTTCACACTTTTTGTTAAGTACATAATTCCAAATGTTTTCATTCATAGTTTTGATGCTTTCAGTGAGAATCTCATGTCATGAAATAGTCATGAAAATAAAGAAAACGCATTGAATGAGAAGGCGTGTCCAAACTTTTGGCCTGCACTGTATATATATAAAAATATAAAATATATACTATATATATATATATATATAGTATATATATATATATTGTATACAGTATATAGCAATATGGGAGCAAACTAATGAGGCAGAGAGTGAGCAGGAGGCTCAGGTTGGTGGCAGATAGAAGCAACAGTGTGTCAGATTTCAGCACCACGGACAGCACATCACATGCAACAGTGGCTTTTTTGCAACAAATCATTTAGCTCTATGAGTACACATGGGTGGGAATTTAAAGGAAATGTTTGGTATAACTTGGGTCCTATTTTCTTGGTCTTGGCCATCATCTCTATTGGATGTACCAGTGTAGTCACCAAAGAAATTGCTGAAATTAGGCAACACAGCAACATTGCTTCAATAAAGTATGACGACAATTTGTGAGCGTGAGCACCCAAAATATAAGTAATATTTCATCATTGCACAGGAATTCCCAAATATTTTCTTTATAATATCTGACACATTTCCACGTGTTATTACTACTTTTGCTATACACCTCTGACTTTCTTTTTTTTTATTTTTATTTTTTTATCTGTGATTCCACTCAAGCCCATCACTATCCATCACCATCACCCCCACCCATCCATCCTACTTTGTCCCAGATTGATCATGTGTACACAAAACACACACACACACACACACACACACACACACACACTCACCACACCACACACACACAACAACTAACTGTGTTAACACATTAACACACACGTGAACATTAAAAAGAAATTGTCCTGTAGGCACCATTTTTGTTTGTTTTGTAACGTTTTTATAATAATAATAATAATATTTATCATATATTCATTTTTGGAAATAGTACTTTTAATGTTGCTTGCCTGAAGTCAAATCTCACGTTCAGTTGAACTGCTTTTCACCGACTAAAAGACTCTCAAGGTTAACAATTAGTTGATTCTATTTTCCCTACAATCAGTACAGGAAACCTCTTGGAAATTAGTGGAAAATTATTCAGAAATTATAGACACCTAAAACTGGGGTTTGTTTAAAACCTGTATTTCTGCTTAAATCTTCTTACTGTTTCAATTCCTTACACTGTCATACCTTGTGTAAGCGATGTCACCATGTTTTCAGAATTCAGCAATAGGTACAATATTTATATTAACAGTAGGAATGATGGCCAAAACTTTAAGCTACGTTAAGTTGTATGAAACCAGAATTTCCCTTTACTGCCAATACCTGTTGCACTCTACACCCAAACCTTTGTTTTCTGGTGCCATTCTCATTGTAAATCCTACTCATGGCAGAGTACATAGCATGCTCAGCTACTTGTGTTTCACGTACTCACATATGTTCATCTGTTTGACTTTGTCTGGAGGTTCGGTCGTGCATGGATTCACTCTGCTGCTGCTAGAATTAAATGTAATTTCAGTTCAATTATCTTAGAGCACGTTTCGCAATTTACTGAATTTGCAGCCTGAGAGATAATGTAACTGTTGCAACGCTGAAGAGCGCTTTAATGAGTTTTTAGATGTGAAATGAGAGTAACTCATAATCAAATCATAAACCCGCTGGCTGTGTAACAATGTTTACCTTTTGAGCAAATTTACACAAATAAACCTCAGGAGTGTGATGGAAATTTTACACATGCTAATGAAAGCATTTGGTCTTCCTGGAGAATCCAGCACTTTGTAGCTGCTCAAACCAAGTCAGTGACCTTTTGAGAAATGTTTAACCACTCAGTTTTGTATGTCCCAGAAATCCTGTGCAACTGCTTCCTGGAAAGCATTTACATTTCTGGCATTTAGTTGGTGCTCTTATCTAGGGAGACTTACAATGGGTAGCATTTTATTGTCTCACTCAAGGGTTCAGCAACAAGACACTTATTTTGTGATGGATAACACTCGCTGTTATACTGTGGGGATCTGACACATGACCTTTTGGTAACATAATTTAATGGTTTTAATGATTCTCTTGCCGTCATTAGCTGCAGACAGTAAACAGAAAGAATGGATACATGTTTCTGCAACTAACTGGAAGTCCATAAGGAGCTACAAGGAAGTATGTTTTCTTAATAACTTTCTTCTCTCCTATATTGTTTTATTCCAATTTAGGTTTAGACTGACCTTCAAAAATGGGTTTGTAGAAAATCTCAAGAGTTTTGCTAACCTACATGTTTTTTTTTGTATCCATCTGATCTGCATGTCTAAGTAGAAAACCTGGACAATAAAAATCACCAGGCGACTGTATTAGCTCTACCAAGACACTAGATACTGTTCTGCCCTCCAGGCTCATGTAAGACAATGAAAAGATGATTTTTGATCGATATAATGTAGTGTTAAAAACACTTATCTCCCTCAAGACAAATGGAAGGATAATTCCAAATTAACGATTAAACAAATGAATGCAGGTTATGAATTCCATTGCAGGAAATAATGCACATAATGCATTAGCGATCAATACTTTTGGGTATTCCTGTAAATTCATTGCGCTATAATATTTTATTACCTTAGGCAAACCGCTGATGCCAACAGCTGAGCACAAGAAACACCTGCAGCACAAACAAAATGCATTTAGAGGGATATATGTCTGT